>NC_134083.1:26247625-26547625 GCF_000715075.1 Nicotiana tabacum
AGATGGAAGATTGTCCCAGCTTGCATTTGGTGGACAATATGGAAAGAGAGAAACCAAAGATGCTTTGAAGATAAATACAGCCCTATCCAGAAACTGAAACTGCATTTTTTATCCCTTTACTATTTTTGGTGTAAGCAAGAATACATGGAAGATCTAGAGTCTTTTGTTGACGTCTTCTCAACAAAAAAAAAGGGAAGAGAGAGAGAGAGAGAGAGAGAGAGAGAACTCTCAAGAATTGCAGAAACAAGACCCACAAACCAAACCTAAAATAACAGAGAGCCCAACAGCAACAGCCAGAGTTTGAACTGAGAAGTTCTCAACATTATAAATAGAGGTAAGGGGGCCAATTGTAGCAAAGTTTGTTTTGAACTGAGATTGCCAACTCTTTGCTGGCTCCAACCATGTTCCTCCTCCAAGGAAATGGAGCTGTATATGACAACATAACTTGCACTATGCTTGGACCAAGAAACACGGGTGGAGGGACTTGGTGATTCAAATCCATCATGGGGAGAATTCTATTATTTTCCTTAAGTGTTCGGCAATGCTGAAAAGGAAACAAGAGAACATATGTTCTATTCTTTCCATCCGTTTTAATAAGGATTTACAAAGCATATGTGGAGGAGGTAGCTGATAAGAGAAAGGATCGTTTACCAAAAAATCTTGCTGCAAGCTTTTGCTGGGAAATGGTGTGAATATTCTCTGGCATTGGAAAACTTTCAGGAAGAGTAAAACTCCTCTAGAATACATGCTTATAAGGACGTATCTACTAATCTGCAGCCCCCCCCCCGGGGGGGGGGGGGAGTTATACCTTGCAGTAGATGTTACATTTGTGAACAATCAACTGAGGCCATAAACCTTTTCTTTCTACATTATCCTCCTGTCAGTCAAATCTGGAGAATATTCCTTAATCATTTTGGAGTACCATCGGCATCGCAAGGACCTTAAAGGATGCTATAAATAGCGGGCGGGGATAAAGAGGTAGGAAGCATATAAGAGCTTTATGAAGAAAACCTTTATGTACTCAGGGAGTCTAGAGAGAGAAACAATAGATGCTTTGAATGAAATACAAAAGTAATACACTATGTCGAATTTCGATGCTAATTGACTTCTGCTTTGCTGGGGAATCGTAAAAAGTGTAAATGATTTCGACTAATTGGTGGACTTCTCGGACTCCTGAACTAAAGGGGAAGTCCTCTGGACTTTTGTAACATCAGCACTTTCCTGGTGCTTATCTGAATAGTCCAAAGTACTTATCAAAACGGAGTTGTAAGATAGCATATCCCTCAATTAGTTAGGCGTCATTCTCTTTTAGTTCCAGCCACTTCCCTTGGCATGGTAGTTAATGCTATCCCAGAAAACAGTCTCTGCCTCTTTAAAAAAATGTCCTCCTTATTTTTGGAGGGTGTGGTACATACTCTATATAAGAGACATCCATACCTTCCCTCGTTTGGTATACCCCGCTTCGTGTAGATACTGCGGTATCTGGGTGGTCTTCCCGGAACCCGTTTCTCCAACAATAACAAGAACCTGCAACAAGCAACAAATTTGTAAATAGTGTCTACACAACAATTTAGTAAAAAGGACATTATAACTAGCCTGCGACCACAACAAAAGAAAAGTAAGAACAAATGCAAAGCAACCAACCTAACCTGATGATCATTAACAGCTTGGAGCAAATCATCCCTGTAGGGATATATTGGTAGGGTCTTCCTATCCTCCTAAAGAATGTATACAGGAAAGACGATCAGCAAAAACGAGTTTCAATAATCGAACGCAACAAAATTGGAAGGTACAACCCATGGTCAATCTAGAAAAATGGTCTCAATAAAAACCTAGTAGTACAATAATGTGCAAAAGCCAGAGAGCAAAAGTGAAGAATTCTAACAGAAAGGACAACTTTATAGATGCAGACTTCATAATCAATTCCTATCCATTGATTCGTATACCAAATTCCATGTGGGATAACTATTACAGGTTAGCTAATCCCGAGATAAAATAATCAAAAGACAAAGATGCCCTTCCCCAAAGCTCTTCTCCCAAAGTTTTTTAAGAAGGCCAAGGTTAAAACTGAAAACAAAAAGTTTATCCAAGTTTATCTAGTGGAAAACCAAACACGAGTTTTATATTATACCCCTAAATCCCAATTTTAATCCAAACCAAACATCTACCACAAAACATGTTATTTAATCCACGTATTATAATCCCTACATTGTAATCCTGCTATAACTTGTTCGCATACCAAACATCCCATAAGTGCTAATTCTATTGCACAACATGATGCTGATAAATTGATACCTGAAGTTTTTCAAATGCTGATTTAGCCATAGACTTCTCTATTGACTCAGCGGGAGACTCTTGGTCAACCTGCATACAAACCAAAGACGGCCTTAAACCAATGATCAAGAAATTAGCGAAAAGAGATTTAGCATAACACGTTGACAAGATTGAATAAGCAGACATACATTAATACCATCCATCACTGCTGCCTTTATGAACTCAATTTGGTCTTCAAAAACAAATCTGCACCAAAGTAGTTCTCGGGTTTGAATAATAAGATTTAGCTGGAAAACAAATACCTTCAGATCCTTGATACAGCAAAATCCACTAACTGTAAAGCACAGAAGCCAATTCTTCAATACCATCCTTTCTGTATCCAAACTTGCTACATGTGTTTTTTTTGTTTTTTGTTTTTTTTTTTGGGGGGGGGGGGGGGGGGGGGAGAACTTACTGATAGTCCTCAGATGTGGGCTTTCTATTTTTTGACCCGAATTTAAGCGTTGCCTTCCCTGCATTGCGATGACTCCAAACTTAGAGACTAGAAAACTTCCTAAGTTCATCAAAAACATTGAGTATGGCAGCAGTGAATTGGAGATTACCAATCTGATGTTCCTCCCATGCTTCTTGTTCTGCAAAGGGGTTCATCTTTTCAGCAGCAGCAGGATCCCTGGAAATGTCAAAACAGAATGCAAGACCATATAAAAAATTTAATTAAAAAAGTGACTCTCCAAGACCAAATAGCACTTTTACGCATCTCATTATGCTAGAGCAACTATTACGACTATCTTTCTCAATATAACTAACCTGTAACGCTCCGAAGCCACCGAAAATCTCTTTTCCTGATTTACACCACCTTCAAGATCATAGGCATCAGGCATCCTATACTGTATTTAGAATAAAAACAAAAATAAGGGATTTCCATACGAAAACTGAGATAAACTGGAACATGGAATAGAATTCAAACTTAATCAACTTAATTTCCATTCCCGATTTCCAATATTTTTACAATTTTTTTCCAATAGTTTTACAATGGGTTCACATCTTCTTCAGATCAGTGGCCCTAGTAAAATTGCATCAAACTCATTGTCCTTGATTTAGACCTATCTGACGAATAATTTGGAACATTAAACATGGGATAAGAAAATAAACCAAGTAGAAAACAATAACACAGGGCTTCCAGTAATTGCTAAAATTCACATTACCGCGCACCCCCATCCAACATCCACTAGTTTGTTCAAAAAGGTAAGAGCGAGAACAACATTTGAGGTTTTTTCTTCCAGTTATTGATACTTTGTAAAAAGAACTTCAAAAAAAGGTACAATCATCCACTATTTCAACTATGGACGGAAAATATAATTCACACAACAAATCTAGATGTTCAGTATTTTTATCGAAGCTCCTTAAATTGCACTCAAGCCTTAAGAGAAGATTGAAGAAATAATACTGGCAATAGAACAAAAACGAGTCTTTCACAAAAGGAAGGTTAGGACAAGGAAGGATCACTGGCAGTGATGATCCAGACATCATTTTTCCTGTCTACCTTTTATCCATATGTTGTGGGGGAGGGAAAGAGAAGGAGATGCCAGGAACTATGACAAGCAAGAAATCAAAGTAGTAAATGCTACAGACAATAAAAAATAATGTATCACATTAAAAAATGTTCTTGGAAGCGATAAATATTCAGAATATCGATTACCTCGCCTAGGTCATCGGTGTCTTCTGATCGCTTCTTCACTAGTTCATATATCTGTTTCTTATAGCTGCAAAATTGCAAAGGTCCTGAGTACACAATAGCATATGCGCATATAAAGCAAACCCGGATTCAATCAAAGTCTACTTAAGAGAATGTTAGACCAAAAACTAAAAAAGGCAAATGCAGAAAGGCACTAATTCCACGTTCACAAGAATCCATTTAGTACTCATCAGTATCTTCGTATGATAAGGGAATGATGAAATTATATCACATTGAGTGAGCTGGAATCCGCATATTATCACAACCATTGAACAAGTAGTCAGATAAAATCAAGTTCAAACCCAAAGAGACAACAGATGAGAAACACGGGATGACTTCACGTCAACTAGAAGTAGGACTCCCACCAAAGCAGGAAAGACAAGGCATGTAAAAACCATTTCTATATAAGCTACTAAAAGAGAATGATAAACACAAACCACTATGGGATTCAAAATCTTGCTAAGCTGGAAAATAGTAGATGCACTCCTCATCATGCAATCTCTTAATAGCAAGAATAAGTCTTCAAATTAACAAGTACCACTGAGTGAGTTCAGTATGGAATCAATTGCAATGAAGAAATCAGATGAATTAGGAAAAGCAATCTTATATCAAGAATTATTACAGAACAAGCATCAAAACAAAGCAGGGGAAGTGTATTTCCTTGCCTTAATTCACGTTGCTCCGCTTCTGTCAGCTTCACTCCCTCAAACAGGTATTGCTCATCCTCTATATCGTCTCTGGAATACCACAAACATGGTTATACATTGACTAATTACCAGAATGAAATAATTTAAGATTATATAACATAGGAAAACGTAATTTACTTCCATACAATAAGAGACTGTAAACTACAATACACATTCATCTAAATACCTTAGTTCCTCTAGCTTCTTCTGCTCCCTCTTCTTTAAATATTCTCGCCTCGAAACCTTCCTGGATCAGAGTGAAATTGAGACGTGAGTGCAAATAATCTGTGAATGCCAGCTTAACAGCCCAATACTCAATGTGCAAAATAACAAGGATTGGCGGCCAGCTAAAGAGACAAATACTTAATGTGCAAAATAATAGGTATTGGCATGTGATATTCTTTAAAGCTTAGGGAGATATTCTGAGATTGCCCGAACAAATTGTTCACACAAGTAAATTTGTTTCCAATTTCTGCCCTAAATCCTTCACATAGTAATAGCAAATCCGGCTACTGAGGCCTATAATTCAACATTGTCCTTCATGGAGGCCCAGATGCAAAGATACAGTACCTCATCCCAAAATTGGACCGTCCATTTTAAATTGTACATAACAGAAGCCCCCAACCCCAAAACCTCTTTCACCCTTCTCCCAAATCCCACAAGAAAAAGAAAAAGAATAACAAATACATAAGTATAGTAAAGGAAAACTAAGTATCGAATGCAATGCACTAGAAAATGTAATGTGCACGAAGCCATTCAATCAACAAAAGATCAGTCTATTTCACGAAAACCTTGTTGGACATTAACACCCAAGTGCTTCTCAATTTTATTTTATTTTTTTGAAACAGAAATGATAAGGATGACGAATAAGTGCTTCTCAATTACATACCCAATCAATCCAAGAAAGGATGAATAGAAACATAGTTCTCTACTCCAAACGCTACAGTGTGCCTTTTTCTGTCACTAGTACTATCTCCTCTCAACTCTGAAGTGCAAGAAGTTTAAGGAAGAGGAGATAGATTATCATGAGCTGGTGTTCTCTGGCACAGGTCACAGTGAATGCACAAACCACAGTTGCATTGCAAATTCAAATATGGACTCTCGTGTCTTGATGTTCAACATTTTAGGGGTATTAAAAAGGACAGTAGATGAAACAACCACGAGTTGGAGACTACAGAAGATTGAATAGAAAGAAAAGCTGCTTGAAGAACACCGTCATGTCTTTAACTTGTTTAGAATGAAGGAAGTATGAGAATATCCAGACAGATATATTCCGCATTAAAAGAGCTTGATGCTCCACTTCTACTTTTCATGCAAACTAGATGCTGATTTGACAAATGACTTCGGTCAAACCATGTCCCCAATCTGTACATACTTATCGCGTCGTCTTTTATCTTAAAGCAGATTAGCCTGGACCAAAATTTAACTTAGAAGGGGAGCCTTGGCGTAACTGGTAAAGTTGCTGCCATGTGACCAGGAGGTCAGGGGTTCGAGCCGTGGAAACAGCCTCTTGCAAAAATACAAGGTAAGGCTGCATACAATAGACCCTTATGGTCCGGCCTTTCCCCGGACCCGCGCATAGCGGGAGTTTAGTGCACCGGGCTGCCCTTTTTTAAGCAGAGCTATCTAGTTTTTTCTTCTTCTTTAAGAGTGGAATACTCAATAGGCGGGAAAAAATGACATCCAAGCTCCAATTCATGTCCCTTGCCATTTTATCTACTAACAAGCAAGATAATGTTTTCCTAAGTCCAACATGCCTATTTCATCTGCTTCCCTTTTTTTTCTTTTTTTTGGGGGAGGGGGGGGGGGATAAAGTTCAAGTACCTCCTCAAAACTATTAACATAATACCACAGGTAAAAGAGACACACCAACTTCAATTAGCTCCTTTGGACAAAATAGATAAGTAAATGAACTTCAAATAGAAGAGGTATTGCAAGTTCATGATGGATTGACGTGGTTACTAGAAGATTTTGTGAGATGCAAGATAATAATATAATACTGAACTAGATTGTATGGTGACTAACCTTAAAGCTCCAATGTCATCTCGCTCCAACGCATCAGACCTCCTGATTGCCTCTTCTGTCAGATATCCATGTATGAGCTCACTTGCATAAATTCTCATTTTTTCTACTGAAGAATAAGAAAAATAAACAAATACATGTACAGCAGGAACTGTATCTATAGCAAGTACCTTCCTCCTTCCTTGTTAATTTTGGCTCTGCCAACTGTTAACGAAAACAAAAATACCACAGTAGTATTAGAACAAAGAAATATGCTGAATACCATCAAGAAATAAGTCTGACCTCCATTAGTAGACACAGGATGAAATCAACAACAACAACCCAGTATAATTCTACTAGTGGGGTCTGGGGAGGGTAGTGTGTACGCAGACCTTACCCCTACCCTGGGGTAGAGAGGTTGTTTCCGATAGACCCTCGGCTCCCTCCCTCCAAGAACTCCCCACCTTGCTCTTAGGTGACTCGAACTCACAACCTCTTGGTTGGAAGTGGAGGGTGCTCACCACTAGAGCAACCCACATATCCAATAATTTCAACAAGAGATATCAATCAAAACCTCTCACAGAATGATGTAAAAGCTAGCAAAATAACACAGAAAACCCTCGCGCATGCACGCCGCATTTTTTAGAGAGCAACATTTTTTTATGAAGAAAAGAGCAACTAATCAAGAGAGACAAGAACAACAACAACAACACAGTGTAATCCCACAAGTGGGGTCTGGGGAGGGTAGGATGTATGCAGCCTTACCCCTACCCTGGAAAGGCAGAGAGAATCAAGAGAGATATTCAAATATATAGGTTATATCAATGCACAAACACAATCAAAGAATGTGATGCTCAGACCGGGAACCTAATAGAAGGTGTATATGATAGCAAATAGAACATAGACGATCCAAGTGCATATGTGCCTCAGTCTTAAACTTTCAAATTAACAGCAACTAAACCAACAAAAACTTAAATGAAAGCTTCATCTAAAATTGTTGGTTTCAAATGCATTAGAAGATAGTCAAATCCACAAGACTACCCCACTAGATTCGTATTTGTATGGGACCAATCTTTCATTGCCTAAAGTGCATCCATGCTTCAATTTTACAACTCTGAAAACAGAAGAATTAATAGATTGATTTACCAATTACTCAAACATACCTTTCCACCCAAACCCCTGACAGCGAATTCAAATCATAAAAGCACTGCATGCTATCTAAGCACACGGAGGTTCAAAAGATGTTAAAATTGCTCACCTTTCTAGTTCCTGCAGCATCTCGCTCTCTGAGATGTCGTTCCAACTCCTCCCTCTCCTTTTGGTCCCGAAGTATTTCCTCTTCTGACTGCAACAGCAAAGCATGCAAGTAATATCAAATGGTTCAGGAGTTCTGAGTATGGAGAAGGTGAACAGGCAAAAAAGTTGAAAGAATACACCATAAGCTGTACCTCAGAGTTGTCACTGTCATCTTCATCTAGGGAAGTTCGTCTCCTAACCCGTCTTTCATCGCCCACATTCCTAACTACCTGCACCATCATATTTAGTCAATAGAAGGAAACCTGTTAATACAACAAGCACTATTGGGGCAGCTTACCATCAGAAACAAAACCGAATTCTATCAAGAAGAAGAAGAGTATAAGCACTATGCCTCGTCGTCTTCGTCTTCGTCTTCATGGGTCTCAACCCTCCTCCTGAACTTCTTCTGATGGGTATCTTCTTGCCTAGTCTGAGAGGACACAGAATTACTTTCACCACCAACATTATTGTCATCATCATCATCAGCCTCCAGAAGCGTGTAGGTTTTTTGCTTCCTCACCAACTTTGCAGCCTCCCTTTCTTGTTGTAAATACAGCTGGTGCAACAAGAAATACCAAATGTTAAGAGATAAAGCGCAATGTTTCACCAAAAGAATCCTCACTAGTGAAACCCTGTGAAATAACTGAAACTGTAAGAAATACTAACATTTGGCCCTGTCGTCTTGCGCTCAACTCTAGAAAAAATTTCTTGAGCAAACACCCTTGTTTCACCAGAGGATGACATTCCCATATCTACGAGCTGATTAATCAGATCAGAAGGTGATGAAGCTTTCTTAGCTGCATTGAAGTGATATTATGAACAATGTTGCCACAACAATTTAACATCAGAATGTAGGTACTCTAATCAATGTTTATTAAAATATAAGAAGAGGACGTACAAAGAGTAAGAACATAAGTAACAACTGTGGGCTGTGAGTACCCCAAAAGAGACATCAATTTGTCTGAAACCCACCTCCTCAAGTCAGACCCCATCTTTAACTGCATTAAACAGCAAAATACGTAAACAATGAAAGTTAGATTTAAAATGCATTTGGGTGTCAAAATTGCTAGAGTTCCTGCCCCTCAATCACACAAATCTAGCACATGGATTAGTTACATTGTAAGGCAGTTGATTATGTTTTACACAAAACATATAATATACTTTTCTCTATCGAATAAAATCATCAGTTGATTCTTCTCACTCACCGAAATCGAGTAAATCAAATACTTCCAACAATTGAAACAGAAATAAATTGAGACTGACAAACTATAAAATTACATCATTCATATTGCACTGATAACTTCACCCATATCATGATGTTTCCTCGAAAGAAATAACCATCATAATTCATACCAGATATCAATTCACAAGGTAAATCGAAACAACTTTATCAGGTTAAAATACTACTCCAAAGAATAAGCATGTTTTTTGTCGTTGTGTACAAATTTCAATAAGAATGCAATAAAAACCATTCAATGAACAATAGTAATTGATTATCACTAATCACGCAAAAGCCAGGAAAAGTACCAGTAAAGTGAGGCCTACAAATCAAGGACCTGGGCCCTTGAAAAATATACTAATCGATCGCAACACAACACAACACAACAGAGGATCCACAAGGTTGTTCAAACCCTAGGTCAAAAAATCAAAAAGCTTGACAAGAGAAGAAACCAATAACAAGTGTCAACTCAATTTTTAAACCCACTATTTCAGAACCTACGTCAAAATCTCAAACTCAACATAAAGAGATGGAGAGAAGCAGTACAATCAAAAGCAAAACTCAGACTGTTGTCCACCGGCTATACCCGAAGCTAGAAGGGCTTGTAATTTTTGAAGTCCAAATCCGTCTAATGTTAGGGATTCCGGTGTCGGGAAGTGTCGCGTAGAGATGTGTTTAGTCTTTAGCCGCTATTTAAAACTTAAAACGGTTTTGCTCTTGCTTAATTTAATAATTTTTTATCCCGCCCGGACAAAAATACTTATATGCTAGACATGGGTGCTGTGTAAACATTAAGGACACAGTATCGTTAACTTCATGAACATTGTGTAAATATTAAGGACAAAGTGTCATATATTTGGACTTTCTATTGTTAAACTTTGGGACATATGTCCTTAACTTCATATGTGTAGGGTAAATGTTAAAAACATGACGTCCTTAACTTTATGTGTACAGTGTAAGTGTTAAAGACATAATGTCCTTAACTTGTATTTGCACCTTCTGTTGTTAAACTTTAGGATCTCATGTCCCGGATGAAAATACCCATGTGCTAGACATGGGTGCTGTGTAAATATTAAGGACAAGGTGTCCTTAACTTCATGAATGTTGTGTAAATATTAAGGACAAAGTGTCATGTATTTGCACTTTCCGTTATTAAACTTTAGGACATCATGTCCTTAACTTCATATGTGCAGTGTAAATATTAAGGACATGGCGTCCTTAACTTCATGTGTGCAGTATAAATGTTAGGGACATAATGTCCTTAACTTGTATTTGCACCTTCTGTTGTTAAAGTTTCTTTTTATATTAATTTTAATAGAGCAGTGGCTATTTTTGCTCAGCATTAAAAATAGTGAATAAAAACTAAATACCATATTAAAAAGTGGCTATCCCACGCCATTTCTACCCGTTTGGGAGTTATATACATATCTGATTAATGTTACCGATTCCGTTTTGGAGATCTTTCTGGATATTTTAATTTTGTAGTAATACTTGTTTTTTTAATTACGGTTTTAATACATAAGCTTACATCATACTTAATTTATTTAGGTTTTAAATTTTTAGTTTGGTAGTTTCATTTTAATAATAATATAAAGTATTCGGTATCTATTTATGCCCTTGTTAGTAATAAATATATTACACCCCATATTTTCGTATGTAAAAGTACGCCGCAAGTCAATTGATGTAAGTTAAGAAATGAGATCATCTTTGAAAGTACATAAAGTAAGTTAATCATGTTAACTTGGAGGTTACAAATACTTAAGATCATGAATACCAAGTACCAAGAGGGTTGGAAATCTTAGAAGCTAAACGAATTGAAGAAAATAAGTTTAGTCAAAAGTCGACAAGTTGGGAATGTTATAACATGTACTTTTGGGGTAAGACTAGGGTGATTAACATGATAAGTAGGTTATGCTATGAGTTATTTTAGTCGTATCATAGTCATGTGTTATGTTTTGAAATCGAGCGAATTGTGGAACAAAAGTTTGCAAAGGTCATCACAAGTTACATTCAAAAATGTGCTGAAAATTAGGTCAAATGTAGTTGGACAAGACATGAACTAGTGAATAAAATTTTTAATTGAGGATAGTTGGAGTGGTGGATTGTTTCCTTTGTTATAAATGTATGGTATGAGGCTGGAATCATTGATGAATGACTTCATTATCATGTTCATGATACTGGTAAGCTAAATTAAGAAGTCTATAAGGGGTGATATGGGTTATCGGATTCCAATATTATCGTTAAATAGTGGTGACTTGTTGTTGTTATATGGTGTCTTGTTATTGATTTGTACATCCTGCTGGATTTCTCTCGTTGTTATTGTTGGTATATGGTATTGGAGGAGGCCCTTATTACATGGGAGATGCTGCCGAATTTACGTCAACGAGCTAATAGCTTAAGTAACGGACTTAGCCTTTACTCAGCACTGGTTTTGAATCTCCTTATCTATAGTAGATTGAGTTGAATTGTTTGAAGATTTGCCTGGAAGGTATTAAAGACTCAACGGGGTTAAGGTATGTTAAGGATAAACCTTTCCTTCATTTTTGCATGATCCCGTAACTATATGTGTTTGATAACGAGACATAAAAAGAAGTTCATATTCCTAAATTTATGTACATTATCCTAGTCTCATAAGTTATCATATTCTCCCTTATCGGGACTTTATATTCAGTTAAGTATTGTCTTCTTCCAGTCAAGAGAGTAGAGAGTATATATATATATATATATATATATATATATATATATATATATATATATATATATATATATATATATATATATATATATATATATATATAATATTACAGTATTTTCACCACCATCGAGTTATAATCGGTGGGCAGGCCTCTATTGGGCAGTATTACAGTATTTTCACCACCATCGAGCTATAATCGGTGGGCATGCCCCTATTGGGCAACCTCTGATCATATGGTAAGTTATATATCGAGCCTCATATGGCCGAGCGCCTATGAGCGAGCCTAGAATGGCCGAGATACAGAGCCTAGTATGGCCGAGTGCCTATGAGCGAACCTACTATGGCACATAAATTATACGTACCGAGCCTTATAGAGCCAGGCAACTATTTTACTTACTATATTGAGAGAGTTGAGTCAGTATCAACAGGTAAGCATATCTTCATATTGTCTTTGACTCCTAGTTACTTTCAGTTATTATATTATCAGTTCAGTCCAGCTTTTAGTTATTCTATTATCTTACATACTCGGTACAGTATTTTGTATTGACGTTCCTTTTGTCGGGGACGCTCCATTTCATGCCTGCGGGTCCTCATAGACAGTTGGATAGACCTTCCCAGCAGACAGAGTCAAACATCAGCTTGTTTGGTAAGCTCCACTCCCTCGGAGTTACCAGGTCTAGACCTTTAGAGTCCATTTTTTATACAGGTTTGATGGGTAGGTTGAGGCCCTGTCCAGACCATGATACAGTCATCTCTAGAGACTTGTAGACGAGTCCTGTATATTTTGTATATCAATATATGTTCACGGCGGCTTCGTCGGCCTGCACAGTTATATATATCACTTTTGGATATGTTTACCCCTTAGATGAGAAAGATATTATTTTCAGATGATTCAGAATATGGCCCCATCGGCCTAAGTTGAGGGCTACCCCTCCAGAGTTCACAGTTACAGAGTGGTACGCTCGGACTGAGTATGGATGTTGTTATCTTTTGTAACTGGCTTTATCGTAGAGTCATTATAGAATATGGCTGTTGTACTCTCTTTATTGTACCTCTGATATTAAGAGTGATTCTATAGTGTTTTGAACCACGATTTCTATAATTATCTAGGTCTAATAATAAGACTCATGTTTCACTTAGCTTATGTAACTCTTTAGTTTCCTTTTCTCTCTCAGCCTTTAAGTATGCTTAAGCTATCTTCCGATCTGCGGCTCAGGGTATTGGTTATACTTTCGCCTTTCGTGGACGCTATGGAATATCTATAATATAATCTTCTAAATCAAGCCTTTGTCCGTGAAGCGGGATCAATTCTTTCTTTTAACTCATATCTGAGTCTCTTATTGCTGAGGAATGTCAACATATATATTGCATGGATAATACTCAGAAATCTTAAGTGCGTTCATAATGTAACTAACTTTGGGTCATCAATCGAATAATTCCTTTCGTGCCTTCCCAGCTTTCTTTAAAAGTAAACAATTTCTTTTCCTGGTCGTTCTGCCACTTGTTGCATGAATACTTGGCTTATCTTAGTGCCCACACCTATTGGAATTTTGTGAAACTCATATGATCTCAAATATTACTTTTGATTTTACTTCCCGTTCCTTAGTCACGACAGGTGCCACTTTGTTATGGAGTGCCTACAATGTTGTAGTGAGGTTGTTATTACAATATTATTTCTTCTTTAGGTCACTATGCTTACTTTGAAGCCTTATTCCTTAGTTCATCAGCTAGTATTTCGTTGTAGCACTTAGGGAAGACCCTCTGACTCTTGTAAAGCTGGGAGCTTTTTACATCGCATACCTAAAGAAATTTTTAATGTTCTTACTCGCCTATAATTATTCTTAGTTACTTATCTCTGCGCCTTTGTGCTCGTAGGGTTACTTCTGAACTGAAATTTTGACTATCTCCCTAGTGGCATTCTCTTTTATTTTCGTAATACTTATACGGTACCTTTAACTATCCCAACTCCTATCTGAATATTTCTCAAGGATTACGATGTTATATCTGTGAGACTGAATTTCCGGTGTTGGGTTTCACTACGTTTATCTTGCATGATCTGCTGATTTATCTGAGACCTCTTGTCTAGTCATAACTTGGCTCTTCCTGAATAACCTACTAACTACTCGTCAGTCCATGCTCATATCTATATTCTGCGTAACCTCTCTTGGGTTATGTCTTATGTCTTAACTTGCCTTTAGCACTGGCTCCTAATGTATCAAGTGTCCATTCACAATTATTTATCAATAACATCCTGGCTGGGAACCTTTACTGCCTCTCTCCGGCATCGTGCTTGCATAATGTTCTGGAGTCGTAACATATCTGTAGGATCTGAATAAATGCAATCTCATTCCTTTCGCTTTTTTACCACGTTTTTTCCTTACTATTTCATAGTTACTTGAACTGCATAACTCCGACTTAATACCATATCACACCGTCTTCCCCCTTTAGGGGAGTACTAACATTTAGTGCTATGAAGATTTACCTATAAATGTTTTACCTTTTCATCTTTGGCGTCTTTTCACATCTTTACTGACTCTTACTCACCTTGCCGTAACCCTTCTGTACCAAGGATAACAAAATTTCTTACGCACGAGAGTGACACCTAGTGTAACTAGCGCACTTAGTCCCTTAAGTTTAACTCTGCTCATAGTGCTTGCTTTAGGGAAGCGTCTTCCTTAATGACCTTTAAAGGTTATTCTTCTGTTGTTCATTCTATCATTTCCAAAACGCAATCTCCGAAATTCTCACGATTCCGACTGTTATCAAATCCTTCGGTCCCTAAATCATGTTCGATTTTTTCCCCTTGTTTACTAGCCCATACTAATTTTTATTACTCCGGGAGTCCAACTTAACCTTCTAGTAATCATGTTGGAGTCACCAACTTATTTCTCTAAATAAGGATATGACTTTATGGCATATACTCTTTTATAGTCTCAAGGTCTGTCACCTCTTGTCTTTTCCTTTACTTGACTATAGACTCTATAATCCTGTCATATTATGATTTACCGTTATCACCTTTTTATCACATCTTACTCGTAATACTTCATTACTCTCTTCTTATTTTCCTGCTAATATCTTTTTCTATTACCTTATTCTCAAAAATTTCAACAAAATATTCTTTCACTTTTATCTCCCCTTGCTCCATCTCACTGGCTCTTCGGGTCACCTAATATTCTCTTTTTACTAGGGGCGGGAGTCATACTAATATAAATATTTATCCCTTATAGGATTCCACTACATGTCTTATGATATTTCTGAACGTTCTAATATTCATATCTGACTGTACTATTCTAGAGTGCACCATTTGGTATGCACGATCTAATAGGGCCTGAAACAGGGCCACGTAGTCAAAAAGTCTCTCTCTACTAATGCCCTTATCTGTTGTTGTATTAGCCCTCTGGCTAACTGTAATTTTTCTAATTGAAAGCATCTCTATATCATTAGCAAACATAAGTCTTGGCTCGAACTCTTATGACTCAGCTCTATAGCACGATTTGGATTTGAAAAAAGGGTAACAGACTTCTAAATGACTTGTAGCTTCATGTTTATATAATGTGGTGCACAACACATCTATAAACAAGGCTCTACTAGACACAACTTGTAGACTCCCTAGGACAGAACTGCTCTGATACCAAGTTTGTCACACCCCAAACTTGAAGAGGCATGACCGGCACCCAGTACCGTACTCGTCTATACACGTGCTTATGGATGGAAAATAAGGAAAATAACTTGATTATGATATGTTTTCTGTTGTTATGCATGTCTATATGTTTATCAAGTGAATTGGTGAAAGAAACATAAGAAACTTTAGATTGGAAGTGAAGAATAACTTAAGTCACTTCTATGGTGTGGTATTGCCATTGAGGGCTGTTGTATGCTAAATATAACTTTGATTTTGACTTGAAGCTACTGTAGGAGGTATGTCTATTATGTTCTTACATGTGCTTAAGGTTATCTTGATGTTGATTAAGTTAAATGAATGGACAAGACATGAACTAGTGAATAAAGTTGATAATTGAGGATAGTTGGAGATGTGGATTGTTTCCTTTGTTATAAATATATTGTATGAGGCCGGAATCATTGATGAATGACTTTATTATCATATTCATGATACTGTTAAGCTAAAGTAAGAAGTCTATAAGGGGTGATATGGGTTATCGGATTCCAATCTCGTCGTGAAGTAGTGGTGACTTGTTGTTGTTATATGGTGTCTTGTTATTGATATTTACATGTTGCTAGATTTCTCTTATTGTTGTTGTTGGTATTATGGTATTGGAGGAGGCCCTTGTTACAGGAATTGCTGCCGAATTTACATCAATTAGCTAATAGCTTAAGTAACGGACTTAGCCTTTGCTCAGCACTGATTTTGAATCTCCTTATGCTGTGGTAGATTGAGTTGAGTTATTTGAAGAGTTGCCTGGAAGGTATTAAGGACTCAACGGGGTTAAGGTACATTAAGGCTAAACCTTGCCTTCATTTTGGCATGATCCCGTAACTACATGTGTTTGATAATGAGACATAAAGAGAAGTTCATATTCCTAAATTTATGTACATTATCCTAGTCTCATAAGTTATCATATTCTCCCTTATCGGGACTTTATATTCAGTTAAGTATTGACCTCTTCCAGTTAAGAGAGCAGAAGGTATATATATATATATATATATATATATATATATATATATATATATATATATATATATATATATATATATATATATATATATATATATATATATATATATATATATATATATATATATATATATATATATATATATATATATATATATATATATATATATATATATATATATATATATATATATATATATATATATATATATATATATATATATATATATATATATATATATATATATATATATATATATATATATATATATATATATATATATATAGAGTCAAACATCAGCTTGGTTGGTAAGCTCCACTTCCTCGGAGTTACCAGGTCTAGACCTTTGGAGTCCATTTTTTTATACAGGTTTGATGGGTAGGTTGAGCCATGTCCCGACCATGATACAGTCATCTCTAGAGGCTTGTAGACGAGTCCTGTATATTTTGTATATCAATATATGTTCATGGTGGCTTCATCGGCCTGCACAGTTATATATATTAGCTTTTGGGTATGTTTGAAGAAGTACATAAAAAGAATAGGCTCGTGTTGTTAGCTCTTGGCTTGATTAGAACGTACATCATACATGGGATATTTATACAACTTCATAAAGGAATCCTTCAAGCATAGGTTTAGCTACGTAGACTATTCCAACTGTAACTCTAGGTTTCAGTGTTACCATAATTCACTCACAACACTATCTACAGATAACTCCTCACAGTATTCTAGTTATACATGAACTCATATACAAGGCTAATGATATCTGCTATGTTTTAGGTTGTAGAGTCCATTTGGGTCCCATCTCAGTTGTGTGTAGTCTAACATCCCCCTTAAGCTGGAATGGGGAATTTGCACGACTCTAAGCTTGGTTCAGAGCGACTGAAACTGAAATTTAGATAGGGGTTTTGTCAATATATCAGCAACCTAAGACATGGAAGGAATGAACTTTGTCACCATAGCTCCTTGGATAATTTTTTCCTGGACAAAGTGATAATCAAGTTATGAGACTAAGTATCTCGTTTCACTCCGAATTCTTTCCAGCCCCGAACCAACTAACCCGGTAAGTCATAAAACAACTGTAAAGCATAAATGGATCAGTAAATGGGGGAATGAGATAATAATACTCAAAACGACCGGTCGGGTCGTTACATTCTTCCTCTCTTAAACAAACGTTCGTCCTCGAACGAGTTTAGAATAATACCTGGATTCTCAAATAAGTGTGGATACTTGCTCCGCATCTCCTGCTCAATCTCCCAAGTAGCTTCTCCTACTGGCTGGCCTCTCCACTGTACCTTCACTGATGCTATGTTCTTTGACCTCAGCTTTCGAACCTTTCGGTCTAAAATAGCCACCGTCTCCACATCATAAGTCAAACTACCGTCCAATTGTACTGTGCTGAAATCCAAAATATGAGACGGATCTCCGACATACTTTCGGAGCATGGACACATGGAACACTGAATGAACACCTGATAGACTAGGTGGTAAAGCAAGTTCATAAGCCACTTCTCCAATCTTCTTAAGTATCTCAAAAGGACCAATATACCGAGGGCTTAATTTGCCCTTCTTCCCAAACCTCATGGGTGAAATCTTGAGTAGAACTTTCTCCCCAACCATGTGAACAACATCACGAACCTTCCTGTTGGTATAACTCTTATATATGGATTGTGCTGTGCGAAGCCGTTCCTGAATCACTTTGACCTTCTTTAAAGCATCCTGAACTAAGTCAATACCCAATATCCTAGCCTCATCCGGCTCAAACCAACCCACCGTCTCCCTTACAAATCCTCATATGGAGCCATCTGAATACTCGTCTACTAGCTGTTATTGTAAGCAAACTCCGTGAGTGGCAAAAATTGATCCCAAGAACCCCCAAAATCAATGACACAAGCGCGTATCATATCCTCTAATATCTGAATAGTGCGTTCAGACTATCCGTCCATCTGAGGGTGAAATGTTGTACTCAACTGAACCTGTGTGCCCAATTCTTGCTGCACTGCTCTCCAAAAATGTGATGTAAACTGCGTGCCCCGATCTGATATGATTGACACTATCACACCGTGTAGGCGAACAATCTCGCGGATATAAATCTCAGACAACCGCTCCGAAGAATAATTAGTACCAATTGACATAAAATGCGTGGACTTAGTCAACCGATCTACAATCACCCAAACAACACCAAACTTTCTCAAAGTCCGCGGGAGCCCAACTACGAAATCCATGGTAATACGCTCCCATTTCCATTCCGGATATTCAAGTCTCTATAGTAATCCGCCCAGTCTCTGATGCTCGTACTTTACCTGTTGACAATTTAGACACCGAGCTACAAGCTCAACTATATCTTTCTTTATTCGCCTCCACCAATAGTGCTGCCTCAAATCCTGATACATCTTCGCGACACCTGGATGAATGGAGTACCTCGAACTGTGAGCTTCCTGGAGAATCAACTCGCTCAAACCATTTACATTAGGCACACATAGCCTGCCCTGCATCCGTAATACACCGTCATCTCCAATAGTGATTTTCTTGGCATCACCGTGCTGAACCGTGTCCTTAAGGACAAGCAGATATGGATCATCATACTGGCGCTCTCGGATGCGATCATATAAAGAAGACCGAGAAACCACACAAGCCAAAACTCGATTCGGCTCGAAAATATCCAATCTAACAAACTGGTTAGCCAAGGCCTGAACATCCAAGGCTATAGGCCTCTCTGCTACCGGTAAGTATGCTAAGCTGCCCAAATTCTCCGCCTTACGACTCAAGGCATCGGCCACCATATTGGCCTTTCCGAGATGATAGAGAATGGCGATATCATAATCTTTAAGCAACTCTAACCACCTACGCTGCCGCAAATTAAGATCCTTCTGCTTAAACAAATGTTGTAGACATCGATGGTCAGTATATACCTCACATTAGACACCGTACAAGTAATGCCACCAAAATTTCAAGGCATGAACAATAGCTGCTAACTCAAGATCGTGGACTGGATAATGTTTCTCATGTACCTTTAACTATCTGGACGCATAGGCTATCACCCTACCGTCTTGCATAAGCACTGCGCCGAGACCAATACGCGACGCGTCACAATACACAGTATAAGACTCTGAATCTGTAAGAACCACTAATACTGGAGCTGTAGTCAAAGTTGTTTTGAGCTTTTGAAAGCTCTCTTCACACTCATCCGACCACCTGAACGGAACACCTTTCTGGGTCAATTTAGTCATAGGCGATGCAATAGACGAAAAACTCTCCACGAAGCGATAATAATAACCGGCCAAGCCGAGAAAACTCCGAATCTTAGTGACTGAAGATGGCCTGGGCCAACTCTGAACTGCCTCTATTTTCTTAGGATCTCCCGAGAATTTCACAACAACGACAAATAGAAACTAAGTGCAACAACAAATGAAAAGCAAGTATAGCCTCTCAGGGCAACAATCACTCCACTCGTCACAACAACTCAACCACTCGGCTCTTAGCCCTCAGTACTCACCCTCAATGGGTACCCGCACTCACTGGGGGTGTACAAACTCCGGAGGGGCACCTATAGCCCAAGCACCATAATCCGCACGGATAACTCACGTGCTATAATATCTTGCACGGATAACTCACGTGCTATAATATCTTTACCTCACCGACAGGCCCTCGGCCTTACTCAGTCCTCAACCTCTCTAGTCTCTCGGGTGCTTAGAAATTACAAAGATCAGCCCAAACAAAGATAACATAGTGTATCAACAAATATCAAGAAAGGCTGAGGTATGATACGCAAGTAAAATCATGACTGGGTACAAGACAATAATTAGCAAATAATTCAAAAAGTACGCGACCTCTGTGGGTCCCAACAATACTATCACATAGCCTAAGCATGATTTCTAACATGATTTATAGTCAAATTTCTTCAACACATATAGAGCATATAGCTAACGACAAGTTTTTAACTTTACAGTTTCACGGGATGGACCAAGTCACAATCCCCTCAGTGCACGCCTACACGCCCGTCACCTCCAAAATAATCACATGGCACAAAAATTCGGGGTTTCATACCCTTAGGACCAGATTTATAACTGTTACTTACCCGACAAAAGTTACAAATGACATAACGGACCTATTAAAATTTTCAGAATCGGATTTTGAACCCGATATCAAAAAGTCAACCCCCCGGTCAAACTTCCCAAAAATTCAACTTTCGCAATTTCAAGCTTAATTCCACTACGGACCTCCAAAAAATTTCCGGACATGCTCCTAAGTCCAAAATCACCATATGGAGCTATTGGAATTATCAGAATTCGAATCCGAGGTCGTTTACACATAAGCCCATATTCGGACAACTATTCTAACTTAAATTTTCACTTATGAGACTAATTGTCTCGTTTCACTCCGAATTCTTTCTGGCCCCGAACCAACTAACCCGGTAAGCCATAAAATAATTGTAAAGCATAAATTAAGCAGTAAATGGGGAACAAGGTTATAATACTCAAAATGACTGACCGAGTCGTTACAATTGGATAATTATTGGCATTTATTAAATCATCTATTTGCCATGCCTCAATTTGCGTTTGTTGAATTTATTTTTATATGACAATTTGATGTGATTATTACTTGTATATTTATATGAATTCCGTGAGTTTGGTGATTTGATATTTCCTGGAAATAATTATATTATGGATTTTCCATCTGCAAATAATTAATGAAATAAGTTTAATCTGAGGCGTTAATATAATTATCAAAAATTTTTATTAATGAAGGTATTGCCCTATACTGAGTATTTTCCATCTCTGTTATTGTTTTGAGGTTTTATACACATTGTGTGGAGTCTTGGGTTATTCGTTGTGATTTAATTAATTTTGTTATATTTTGTAATTGGTTGTGGCCATTGGGCAAATTGTGATATGAATTGATTTTGTTATGTTGCTGTGATAATATTCTGTTTAAATTATTATGTTATTTGAGTTATTATTTTGAAGATATAAGGGTGGCATTTCACTGTTGATATTATGTGGGTATAAGGGTGGCATTTCACTGTTGTTATGTGTGTTGGGATATTGTCTGGGCGGAGCGATAAAGGTGGCTATATGAGCGATAAGGGTGGCTATTGATATTGTGAGGGCGGAGGGATAAGGGTGGCTATTGATATTGTCAGGGTGGAGGGATAAATGAGGCTATTATAGGAGTGATAAGGGTGGCTATATGAGCGATAATGGTGGCTATTGATATTGTAAGGGCGGATGGATAATGGAGGCTATTATAGGAGTGATAAGGGTGGCTATAGGAGAGATAATGATGGCTATTGTCAGGGATGATATGTGATGGTGTCGAGTTATTGTATTGATAATTTTCATGTGGTGTTGTGATTTTCCTTGTGTTTATTTTTATATCTTGTGCAATTTGTCTTGTTGTTGGTAAATTGATAATAGTCTGATTTATGTTGAAATTGGGAGTCTGTGGCTATTGCCAGGCGGATTATGAAATGAAATGTGGGCACGAGGTACCGTGAGTAAATAATGATGATATTGACACGTGAATTGTCCGTGCAGTTGTGATATGAAATGTGGGTGCGAGGTGCCGTGAGTAAATGATGATGATATTGGCACGTGAGTTGTCCGTGCGGTTGTGATAGAGAAATTAGCATGAGGTGCCATGGAAATATGAAAGTGGGCTGAGACCCGTAGTTTATGATTTTGAAATGCTGTGTCACAGCCTCACAGGGTGACTTTTATTCGAAAGATATTTATTTGAAGGAATTATATTTGAAAGAGATTTATTTGAAAGAATTATATTTGAAGATATTTATTGAAAGGAATTATATTTTAAAGAGATTTATTTAAAAGAATTATATTTGAAAGATATTTATTGAATGGAGTATATTCGAAATATATTTATTGGAAAGTATTATATCCTGAAGATTATTATTTGAAAAGCATATAGGCAAAAGATTTATAATTGAAGGACTTGATTAATTGGTTGTACTTTTATTCATTATTTGTTGAGCAATATTAATGGTGTTCTTGTTGCCCTGCTGTGTATATCACTGTTTATTAGTGTTGCCATCATTGTTTTTTGTTTTCTATTATTTTTGTATACTATATTGCACAACTTATTAGACTAGTGAGTGTCTTGACTGTACCTCGTCACTACTCCACTGAGGTTAGTCTTGATACTTATTGGGTACTGACTATGGTGTACTCATACTACACTTATGCATATTTTTATGTAGGGCTAGGTATTGGAGATATCGGACTCGGATAGAGTTAGAGTGGGATCACAAGGATTCAAGGTAGAGCTGCTTGATCGTCGCAGTCCCTTTGAGTCTTTCCATTTTATTGTACTGTTAATTATTATTCAAACAGTATTGAGTATTCGATACTTGAGATCATTTTATGTATTCAGTTAGAGTTCGTGACTCAGTATTACCAGTCTTGAGAGGTTGTTATATTTGAATATTTCCGCTGTTGGTTTTGACACCTGTATTGAATTAAAAAAAAGGCTCGAAATATAATTGTAATCGACTTACTTAGTCTTAGAGACTAAGTGCCATCACGACGCCTGTGGTGGGATTTTGGATCGTGACAAGTTGGTATCAGAGCTCTAGGTTCATAGGTTTTATGAGTCATGAACGAGTCTAGTAGAGTCTTGCGTATCGGTGCAGAGACATCTGTACTTATCTTCGAGAGGCTACAGAATTGTTAGGAAATTTCCACTTATTTAATTTCTATCGTGCGGAATTTGTTGATCTTGGAATTTGAGTCATTGTATGTCTACTCTCTCACAAATAGTGAGGACATGTGCTACCGAGTCAGCTGAGCAGACACCCGCGCATTCTGCTAGGTCCGCAAGAGGCCAGGGCCGAGGTGGAGGCCGAGGAAGGGCACATGCCGCAACTAGAGCACCGATCAGGAGCAACGTATCAATGGTGGCAAGATTATGAAGGGGGTAGACCAATTGATGCAACACCGCCAACTTGGGCTCAATTTTCAGAGATATTTTTGAAAGAGTTTGTTCCATAGACTCTCCGGGATGCGTGGCACACAGAGTTTGAACGGTTGCGTCAGGGCGCCATGACAGTGTTAGAATATGCTATCAGGTTTAGTGTGTTAGCCCGTCATGCACCTATCTTGGTTTCTACAGTTAGAGAGTGAGTCTGCAGATTCATCGAAGGGCTCGATTATGATTTTAAAATATGTATGGCTCGAGCGTTGCAGACTGACATTCCATTTCAACAAGTAGTAGAGATTGACAGAATATTAGAACGTGTTCAAAGTGAGGAAAAGTAGTATAAGGAGACCAAAAGGTATCAGAACTCTAGATGATCCAGTGGATTCTAATCTGCAGCTATGACTCATCATGGTGGGGGCCCGGACAGTCGGTCATCCAAGTCCGCAGTTCAGAGTACTCGTAGTACTCCAGTTAATACTTTAATGCACCACTGACACGAGGTTCTTACAGTGGTTATTTCAGTTATACGGCACAGACTCTGCACGAGCAGTCGCGACCTCAGAGGGGTTGTTGTGAGTGTGGTGATACTAGGCACATCATGAGAGATTGTCCCAGATTTGGGAGAGGTGAATTTCATCAAAACACTCAGGCTACATGCTTTATTCCAGTTAATACCCCACAACCAGTTAGGGGTGGGGGACGGGCGGGTAGAGGGCGCCCTAGAGGGGGAGGCTCAGCCCGTTGATATCATTGCTATAAATTTGCTGAGGCCGATACTCCTGATGTTGTCATTACTGGTACGATCTTGATTTGTTATAAAAGAATATTTTCCTTAATTTGATCCGGTTCTATGTATCGAGGTAAGTCATCCTATCATGCTCCACTTATGGGCGAGCTTCGTAATTTTGTAATATACTTTTATGTTTACCCCTGTTGGGAGATTCTATGGCGATATGAGTGTCTATCATTCTGTTTTAATCACTATTGAGAGCTATGAGGCTAAAAATGACTTTATGTTACTCATTACAGTGAGTTTTGAGGTAATTTTGGGATAATTGATTGCAATTGTTTTTGAATTATACGCCCTACCAGTATGGGGGTTCATTATGTGTTGTGAAATTATTTCATGAAATTTATAAAAAATGGAAAATTTCAGTTGGCACAATGTGCAAAGTACTTGTGATTCAGAAATTGAGGATGGGATCCTCGTAGTTTAATGTGATTTGATATGTTTAACCCGGGCTATGTGTCGCTGTGGAAGTTATATCAGGATGAGATCCTTGTGGTTAAATTCATGTGTTTTAAATTCTCTCTTTGTGAAATTTAATTTGTACTATAGTATTAGTAAGGAGTCATGCCTGTTAGGTTTATTTGATAATTTGTATGTATTTTCTGTGCATATTTAGCCATATTCGTGCTGTAAATATTGAGTTTTAGCCTATGAAATGAGTGCCTAGGTGGCGTTAAATGTAACTCGTTAATTCGGGTAAATAATTATGAGGTCTTCATGCCTCGCATGTTGCTGTCATTGTTGTGAAAAATTTGTAACGAGATTTTGGTTAGTATAAGATTAATTGAGGATGCTGGAATTAATTATGAACAATTATGATGACCAGAGATGTGATTATGGGCATACGTATAATGTGTGTGTAGGCACGAAATTGCTACCGTCGGTTGAGACTAACATAGTGTGTTAATATGGGAAATCAGGCCTTATGAAATCTGAAAGAAATGGGCCAAACTATGAGCCTAATGTTTCCCCCATCATTGTCCTCCATGTACCCGGTGTTTCATGTGTCTATATCTAAGGAGGTAGTTGGAAATCTTTTTTCTATTGTTCTGGTGGAAGCTAGTGGAGGTGAAGTTAATGGATATTTAGCTTATGAAAGGTACCTAATTGTCATCCTTGTTAGATAAGTCCGAAAGTTGGGATTGCCTACGTTAAGGTGTTATGGCGAAGTTTGTAAGCCGAGAAGGTCACCTCGAAGGCCGAAAGTATTAAGGAAAGAAAATGTTCTCACTTGATTGTATAGTCAAATAATTATGGGTCGAAAGGTACTTTCTATGTGTTATGATTTAAATATGCGCAACTCATGTCTAGATACCACTTCTGTTAATGTAATGCCCTTAATGTTGAGATCAATGTTGTTGATATATACTGTGATGCTTTGTTGAGTTATGGATATGTTGTTAAGGTGGTTTTGGTGATTCTCTAACAGGTGGTTAGGCCCAATTACAGGGGAGACTCTGTCGAATTTTCGAAAACGTTTTGTAGTTAGTCAAATTTAGGGGCTAGAAATGTTTGAAAGAAGAGTCGAGTTATGTTCAGTGTTTGGGGACGAACTCTACTCCTCATTCGAGGGCGAATGATCCTAAGTGAGGGAGAATGTAAGGACCCGTATTTTTGTTTTAATGATTTAAGATTTTAAAGTGCGCCAACGGTATTTGAGAATAACGTATTTGAGTATTAAAGGAAACCTATGGGATAGAGCCACATCATTTTGAATTGATAATGTATGTTTAAGGTGTGTTGGAACATACTAAGGAGTTTTGTGAATGGCAAGAACTTGTGTGGAACAAGTTGGATACATTAAGTGGAAAGGATGTCCCAATTTGCACAACATCCTATTGCAAAGGTATTCTACTACCAAACTATAAAGACTTGAGGTTATATACCTATCAAATTACAGCCCTTTGAGTCTAGTTTCCAACGTATCAAACCGTTCGTCATTTGGATATGTATACAGAAAGTTATGGCCATTTTACTGGACCTGTGTCATGTACGCGCCGAGATGCGCGACCGCACATATTTGAGAGTTTCTGCCTCAGGTGCGCAACCACTAGCCCAGGTTCGCGGCTGTGCACGTAGGAGTCCATTAAATAACCCCAAGGACGGGTAGAGAGAGGGGCTAAGTCATTTCTTTAAGACTAGGGCTTTCTCTCCATCACCCATCCGGCCAAGGCTTCCAATACAAACCTAAGGTGAGTTTTTAAGTGTGTTTTTATGATGATTTCACTTCTCAATCACTAGTTACAACAAGGTTTTGATTGGATTCCATAGGATTTCTTCAAAATATCAAGAACACCCCAAAAGTTGTCTTTCAAAATTTGGTCTTCAATAGGTATGTCTACTACCTCTAACTAATTCATGGTGATTAATTATGTACGAAATATGTATTAGGACTTATGGGATGGTGATTGGAAGCAATAAGTGCCCAACCTAGGTGTGTTGGTATTGTAGAGATTGTAAAATGAATTAATTGATAAGATTTGTGGGTTGGGAGTGAATTGTTGGGAATGCATGTGCTAAGGATGACCTAGAGACGATCGTGAGATCAATCATTTGTGTGGAAGGTGATAGTTAGGTGAAGAAATTCCATCGAAGGAGGTTGTAGAAAAATATGCACATTAGATGTTTGATAAAATGTTTAAATGACTTAAAGTATAGAAATCTTGCTAATATTGGCGCAATTGTGTTGCATTGTTGTAGATTGAAATTTGTTTAGTATGGTAAACCATCGTTGTATTATGAAGGGGCGAATTTCAGATTTGAGCCGTCCGGAGGTGGTTTCACTCGCGAAAATCATTTAAAGTATCGGTTTAGTTTCGTCGAGGTAAGTATCTTGCCTAACCTTGAGTGGGGGAATTACCCCTTAGGCATTGAGTCGTATGTGCCATTTGTGAAATGTGAAAAGCCATGTACGCGAGGTGACGAGTATGTACTCGGGCTTATATGTGTAAAATTTATTGGGTTAAAGTCTTAAGCATACTGTATAGTAAATTGTATAATTGTTGGCATTTATTAAATCATCTATTTGCCATGCCTCAATTCACGTTTGTTGAATTTGTTTTTATATGACAATTTGATGTGATTATTACTCGTATATTTATGTGAATTCCGTGAGTTTGGTGATTTGATATTTCTTGGAAATAATTATATTATGGATTTTTCATCTGCAAATAATTAATGAAATAAGTTTAAACCGAGGAGTTAATATAATTATGAAAAATTTGGATTAATGAAGGTGTTTCCCTATACTGAGTATTTTCCATCTCTGTTGTTGTTTTGAGGTTTTATTGTGATGACCCAAAAGGTCATCTTATGTTTTAGAACTCAAATCTGCGCTCTTAAGCCTTAAAAATCTCATTTTACCCTTCTCGATTTGCGGGCGCCGTCCGGACAGGTTTCTGGAAAACTTTTATGTTGAAAACTAATGAAAATAAGAAATTTTGCGTTAAAAGTTGATTTTAGTTGACTTCGGTCAATATTTTTGGTAAATGGGCCCGAATCCATGCTTTGACGGTCCCGGTAGGTCCGTATTGAATTATGGGACCTGGGCGTATGCCCGGAATCGAATTTGGAGGTCCCTAGCTTGAGTTATGAATTTTTGATGAAAATTAAAAGTTTTGAAATTATTTGTTTTTAAGAATTGATTGATATTTGGCATTGTTAGTATCGGGTCTGTATTTTGGTTCCGGAGCCCGGTACAGGTTCATTATGATACTTAAGACATGTCTGTGAAATTTGGTGAGGAACGGAGTTGATTTGACGTGATTCAGACGTCCAGTTGAGAAAATAGAAATTTTAAAGTGTTCTTGAGAATTTCATTTGAATTGGTGCTAAATTTAGAGATCTAGGTATTATTTTGGCGATTTGATTGCGCGAGCAGGTCCGTATGATGTTTTTAGACTTGTGTGCATGTTTGGTTTGGAGCCCCGAGGGCTCGGGTGAGTTTCTGATAGGCCACAAGATGTTTTGGACTTTGGAAATCTGGTTTTTCTGCAGAATCTGTGTTCTAGCATGTCCTTCTTCGCGTTCGCGAAGGTACTCTCGCGAACGCGAAGAGTAAACTGGGCAGCTGAGGATTTCTTCTTCACGAATGCGAAGTCTTGGTCGTGAACGCGAAGCGATGGGGGTGTTACCCTTCGCGAACGCAACAAGCCCATCACGAACGCGTAGCGTTACGCACTGGGGAGGGGGAGTCAGCCTTTTCTTCATCGCGAACGCAAGCACTGTCTCGCGAACGCGAAGACCATGGAAGGGTAGCCTACACGAATGCAAGCACTGCCTCGCGAACGCGAAGGCTTGGCAGGCCATACACTTCGCGAACGCAACAGTGCTCTCGCGAACGCGATGAACACTGTCGCCCAGCACTTAACAGAATCCAAAACGGGATTTTTGCCAAAAAACTCATTTTTCTCAAAAACCAAACGGTGAGGGGCGATTTTTCAAGAGTCATTTCTTCCCCAAATTGTTGGTAAGTGATTCTAAACTATTTTCTTTCAGTTACCCATTACATTTCTTGAATTTTCAACCTAAAATCTAGAGTTTTCATGGTAGAATTAGGGGTTAGGGTAGAAAATAGGAATTTCGGGAATTTGGGGATTTAGACCTCAATTTGAGGTCGGATTCCAAAACTAATTACATATTCGGGCTCGGGGGTGAATGTGTAAAAAGATTTTAGTCCGAACCTCGGGTTTTGACCAAGCGGGCCCGAGGTCGATTTTTTGACTTTTTGGAAAAAAAATTGGAAAATTTAATTTATGAAATATAATTGATTCCTTTAGCAATATTTGATATTATTGAGTCATTTTTGAATAGATACGAGTAGTTTGGAGGTGAATTCCAAAAGAAAAGCTGTGATTGAGAATTAAGTGGCCTTCGGAGCGAGGTAAGTGTTGTGTCTAACCCTGACTTGAGGGAATTAGGAACCTTAGATTATTTGCTAAGTGAAATTCATGTGAGCGGCGTTTATGTGAGGTGGCGAGTACTTATGCGCCGCCAATTTCCTTATTTTCCATGCTACTCTGTTTTTCTTATATTGTCTTATTCCTATGCCAAATTGCTACGTGTTATACTGGTGCTGTTCAAATTATCGTTCTTATCATGTTTACAGAATTTTTTTGTGATAATTGAGTTTTTATTTCAAAGTTGAGATTGATATTTTGGAACCAAATGTTGAAGTAAGGTTTGTACTTGTTATTCTATCTCCCTGTTGTTATTCACGCATTTCATTATGGTAAGGGAGAGTGTTAATGCACGAAGGGTGATGCCGTGCCATATTGTGAGTGTTAATGCACGAAGGGTGATGCCGTGCCATATTATGAGTGTTAATGCACGAAGAGTAATGCCGTGCCATGATATTAGAGTAAAAGTATGAAGGGTGATACCGTGCCGTTTCTATTAACTTTATGGTGAGATTGAGAGTAAAAGCACGAAGGGTGATGCCGTGCATTTTTCTTTACTGTATTCATTATTCCTATTGATTCATGGTATATTGACTGCTCCGGTGATCATTTTGTTGTAGTTCTTTATCTGTATTCCCCTTAGCATGTCTCCCCTCCCGACATTTTCTGTTTAATTCTTCATTCCTGTTATTTGCGTATACACTGTTAAATTATACAGGTTGATTGTAGGTGCCTTGCCTTAGCCTCGTCACTACTTAGTCGAGGTTAGGCTCGACACTTACCAGTACATGAGGTCGGTTGTACTGATGCTGCACTCTGCACTTTCTGTGTAGATTTTGATACCGGCTCAGGTTGATCGAGATTTATTATTGGTCCGCTGTCCGGAGACTCAAGGTAGATCTATCGGCATTCACAGACCTTGAAGTCCTCGTTTATATTTTTATGTCCTACTGTTTTCTTTCATTCAGACAGTTGTATTTCTTTCAGACTATTACTTGTAGTAAATTCTAGAATGCTCGTGAATTGTGACTCCAGATCTGAGTGGTAGTAATTAATACAATTTTATGATATTCCGTACTTATTATATTTCATTGTAGTTAATTATTGTTATTTACTGAATGGAAATAAGGAATTGGTTTAACGATTTTTTAACGTTGGCTTGCCTGGCAAGTGAAGTGTTAGGCGCTATCACGGTCCCGTCGGTGGGAAATTTCGGGTCGTGACATTTATACACATTGTGTGGAGTCTTGGGTTATTTGTTGTGAAATTAATTGATTTTATTATATTTTTGGAATTGGGTGTGGTCATTGGGCAAACTGTGATGTGAATTGATTTTGTTATGTTGCCGTGATAATATTCTGTTTAAATTGTTGTGTTATTTGAGTTATTATTTTGAGGATATAAGGGTAGCATTTTGCTGTTGATATTATGTGGGTATAAGGGTGGCATTTCATTGTTGTTTTGTATGTTAGGATAATGTCTGGGCGGAGCGATAAGGGTGGCTATAGGAGAGATAAGGGTGGCTATTGATATTGTCAGGGCAGAGGGATAAGTAAGGCTATTATAGGAGTGATAAGTGTGGCTATAGGAGCGATAATGGTGGCTATTGATTTTGTCAGGGCTGAGGGATAAGGGAGGCTATTATAGGAGTGATAAGGGTGGCTATAAGAGAGATAATGATGGCTATTGTCAGGGATGATACGTGATGATGTCGAGTTATTGTGTTGGTAATTTTCATGTGGTATCGTGATTTTTCTTGTGTTTATTTTTATATCTTGTGCAATTTGTCTTGTTGTTGGTAAATTGATAATAGTCCGATCTATGTTGAAATTGGGAGCCTGTGGCTATTGCCAGGCGGATTATGAAATGAAATGTGGGCACGAGGCACCGTGAGTAAATAATGATGATATTGACACATGAATTGCCCGTGCAGTTGTGATATGAAATGTGGGCGCGAGGTGCCATGAGTAAATGATGATGATATTGGCACGCGAGTTGTCCGTGCGGTTGTGATAGAGAAATTGGCATGAGGTGTCGTGGAAATATGAAAGTGGTCTGAGACCCGTATTTTATGACTTTGAAATGTTGTGTCAGAGGGTGACTTTTATTCGAAAGATATTTATTTGAAGGAATTATATTTGAAAGAGATTTATTTGAAAGAATTATATTTGAAGATATTTATTGAAAGGAATTATATTTGAAAGAGATTTATTTAAAAGAATTATATTTGAAAGATATTTATTGTAGGGAGTATATTCGAAATATATTTATTGGAAAGTATTATATCCTGAAGATTATTATTTGAAAAGCATATATGTCACGACCCAAACAAATGGGCCGCGACAGGCACCCGGTGCCTTACTCAACCAAGTACCAACGTAACGTATCTTTCTTTTTACATCATCATGGGTAAGTGGGCCTGAAGTGTCGTATGAGGCAACAAGAATAAAATATGAGGAATCACTCGAGATAAAATGACCCAACCTGATATAGAAACTTATACACGTGACATACGGGCCTATAAGGCCAATATGATCATTTATAAACTCAAAACATAGGCCGATGAGTCCATACAAGTATCCGTATATATGACATCTGTCTACAAGCCTCTAAGAGTACATAAGTAACATAAAGGTCGGGACTGGGCCCTCGCTATACCAATCAATACATGTCCTAATTATACTGACTAGATAAGCAACTCCAGAGCAAAATGGAGCGCACCAACACATTCCGCTGAGCTGATAGCCTACTTAGAGGACTCTCAACCTGTCTATCGGGACCTACGGTCATGAAACGCAGCTTCCCCAGGCAAAAGGGACGTCGATACAAATAATGTACCGAGTATGTAAGGAATGAAAATCAGTAAATAATAGACATGAGAGAAACATGGAGTAAAACACTCAACATGTAAGTCTGAATAACTTTGTGAATCATTAATATGTATAATTCCATGCATATGCATATAAATGTCATGTCGTGTATAGGTACATGTGTTCATAACATCATCAAGCCTTTGAGGGCATCCCATCATGTCATCTCGGCCACTGTGGGCAAAATCATCAACGTATACCAGCTGATCAGGTGGTAGTTGTATATAACGCCGTAACCTTTTCCCATATCCCATATACATACATATATATATATGTGTGTGTGTGTATATAATATATATATATATATATATGTATAATGTCATCTGGTCATGGGTCAATGTACATGAATGCAATGCATAAGAAATACATCAATAAAATCTTCCGGAATGTCATAAGACCATTATGCCTTTGATTAATGTCATAAAATAAACTTATAAAAATACGTATTTTCTTTGACTCATGAACAAATGATAAAATAATAGGACACATGGTGAATCAAGAACATAAGCATCTCTAGCATTTATATGAATAGAGTCATTTATGGAAATTGTGCATTTGCTCGGTTCGTTTGTGTCGTATAGATCATGCCAAAAGAAAGAAGGGATAGCCTTAACATACCTGAACCGATTCTCTTGACAATCCCCTTAACAGTGTTGATTACGACAACGCGTAATGGCGGATCGAAGTAGGGAAAAATCCGTATGATATTCTTGAGAAAGATTGTACCGTACTCACTTAGAATCGCAAAATTCCGTTGCTATAATATGACGTAGTATAATTTCTTTTGCTGAAAATCCGTTGCTTGGTAGATGTAAAATATCTCCATTTTTTGTAATTTTGATCATAATATTTCATAAGTTTTCTTGCTGAAATTCATCCGTAATTTGAAGATGAAGTATCTTTATTTTTTTCCATCAAAGAAGTGATTTGATGACATTCTTTAATCCAAAGAGATAAGGTGCCCACCTCTTGAAGTGTTGCCACCTTGCAAGGTGATTCAAGAGTCACCTAATATATTTCCATGTGTCTGCCACATTTTGCCTTACTCTTTATCCAAAAGACTTTAATTAATCAACCACTAATTATTAATTAACTTGTTAAGTTTCCCTATCATCCAATAATTCACATAATTAAGGATTATCTCAAATTACTTAAAATACTACCCACTTTTAACATACCTTATACACCTTACTATCATGGTCATGTGGTACCTTGTATGACAGTAATCCATAAATACCGGGTATTTTAGCTCGGGCCATATTTTATCCGAACATGTCAAACTTTGACGAAAATTCATTTTCTTTGATTTGCTTATCCTCTCACCTTCACAAATTTACTCATCACTTGTTTGAAATAGCATAATGCTTATAATCTCAAAATAATCTCATTCCCGAACTTACGTGATTAGCTTACGACGAAACTTTAACGTACGAAAATGCGGAAGGTAACATCTCATTTCCGAGCTTATATCAATTTACTTATGGCGTACTTCCATGTACGAAAACATGGGATGTAACATCATTCCCCCCTTTGAAACATTCGTCCTCGAATGTTGAATGATGCACTTATCATTTTCATGACTTATGCCTTTCGAATACTTTAGTACTCTCCTAGCCATCTAGGCAACTATTCTGTGTATAATTCCAAAGGCCAGGGCATTCCCCTCTTTAGGCCTCTTTCTCACAACATGACTTATTGTCGGAATCCTTCCAATCTCGTAACTGTTGTTACCTTCTATCATGTAGCCTGTACGACTTTGACCTTGTAAGTGCGCCTAAGATGCCCATAGGGACATCTTGTCAAGCTCTGTATAGGTTTACAAAGTGAGGCTTAGAGATTGTCTGAAAGCTAGAGGAAAAAAAGGGAGAAGAGTCGCATATAGGTATACTGAAGTTCTTCGCTCGGTACTTGGTTCAACTTACGAATACTGCTATACCTTATTTCATAGATCCGTTTATCCATCTGTATGACTTTACTGCCATAACTCTTACTTTGATTTATCGTTACTGATATCTTCTACCAAACTCCAGGTTACTCTCGTTGCTTATCCTATATAATGGTGGCTATTGTCAAGGATGATATGTGATGGTGTCGAGTTATTGTATTGGTAATTTTCGTGTGGTGTTATGATTTTCCTTGTGTTTATCTTTATATCTTGTGTAATTTGTCTTGTTGTTGGTAAATTGATAATAGTCTAATTTATGTTGAAATTGGGAGCCTGTGGCTATTGCCAGGCGGATTATGAAATGAAATGTGGGCACGAGGTACCGTGAGTAAATAATGATGATATTGGCACGTGAATTGTCCGTGCAATTGTGATATGAAATATGGGCGCGAGGTGCCGTGAGTAAATGATGATGATATTGGCATGTGAGTTGTCCGTGCGGTTGTGATAGAGAAATTGGCAAGAGGTGCCGTGGAAATATAAAAGTGGGCTAAGACCTTTATAATTTTGAAATGTTGTGTCACAGGGTGGCTTTTATTCGAAAGATATTTATTTGAAGGAATTATATTTGAAAGAGATTTATTTGAAAGAATTATATTTGAAGATATTTATTGAAAGGAATTATATTTGAAAGAGATTTATTTAAAAGAATTATATTTGAAAGATATTTATTGAAGGGAGTATATTCAAAATATATTTATTGGAAAGTATTATATCCTGAAGATTATTATTTGAAAAGCATATAGGTGAAATATTTATAATTGAAGTACTTGATTAATTGGTTGTACTTGTATTCATTATTTGTTGAGCAGTATTAATGGTGTTCTTGTAACCCTGCTGTGTATATCACTATTGATTAGTGTTGCCATCATTGTTATTTGTTTTCTATTATTTTTGTATATTATATTGCACAGGTTATTAGACTAGTGAGTGTCTTGACTGTACCTCGTCACTACTCCGTGGAGTAGCGACGAGGAACAATCAAGACACCTACTGGACTAAATAACCTGAACAAGTATAAGTATAGAAACAATAGAGTATGATATCTACATAAAGACTACGCGAAGTGGCAATAAATACGGTAATTGCAATAAGGAAGGAAAACAACAACTATCAGCGGAACACCATAATAATGACATAGAAGAATGAACGGAAACACAACCTAAGTCTGATAATCACAGATGAAGAAAGGACAAGTAACAACTCAACAACACGACATCTTCCACACCGGATTTTAGTCAATAAACTCCACGAGGTACCGAACCTCATACTATTCACAACTCACGCGTTCCAATACCTGAACCCTAACACTTGGCATCTTGTGCCCTCATTACACTTCATAACCGCACTGACGACTCACGTGCCAAATAGAGCCATTCTCACATAGAAGGCAAGTAATCAAGGGTGTTCATCTATACTCAACAATATCAAGAAAACTGCTTAACCGATAAGAGTTCTCAACTACGTGTATGCTTGTGCAAGTGTCCTAACACAATTCATGCCAGCTAGTAAGTACAGGAAAAGAAATGGACAGCGCGTAGAATGTTTTCACACAACTTTCAACAAGATAAAGCTCACACAGGTAAGTGTACCACTACATAACATCAACAACAAGAATGCCCTCAGGCCATCACAAGTCATCACAAATCAATTCTTGACATAACCCACCTTATCTCGCCACGTGTGCAATAGTAAAATAAATGCCCGCCTTGTCTCGCCACACGTGCATAATAATGTTCTCACCTTGTCTCTCCACATGCGCAACCCACATATATATATATATATATATATCCCGCCTTGTCATGCCGCATGTGTAAATAACAATAGTAATAATAGCATGACAGAAACCTCGGGCAACCCAATAACACTCGCACGACAGAAACCTCGTGCATCACAATAACGACAACCGCATGGCAGAAACCTCGTGTATCACAATAACTACAATCGCACGACTGAAACCTCGTGCATCACAACAACAAATATAACAATAACACAAAGTACGACAAGTAAATCTAATCAAGAACCTTCGATCGCAAGAAAAAGCCATAATAAAGAATACTAGGCGTAATAAGAACAACTCAACAAGGAAGAAAATAATATGTAACAATGATCTCACAATATACGGTTCAACAACAAAAACTAACACGAGTCAAATAATTCTAAACAAGGGCAAGTCCACTAAGGCATAGGATATCTAAGATTCTTTTACGTTTGGACAATTACGGAAGAGACACAACCAATTCAAATAAAAGTGGGCAGCGAGAAAATCACCATAACCTCAATTAAGGGTGAACATTTACAAAAAAAGGACAACTACAACTTCAAATAAAGATACGCAGTTAGGGAAAAGATAACATGACAATGGAAGAGATAACAATTTCAATTAAGGCACATATGAATCAAGTAAACAGTAAGAGTGGATCACGAAGCAATTAATTCTAATTAAGCAAGTAAAGGTGAAAGTAGTAACTAAGGAACGTAATCACAACAAGTACAACTGCATATTCAATGAATACAAGGACCTAGGAACCCTAAAAGGCCAATTTCAACAAATAAGTCCGAGCACGTACTCGTCACCTCGCGTACACGGACTACAATCAACATAGAAGACTCAAATCCTAATGGGTGGTTCCCCCCACAAGGTTAGGCAAGATACTTACCTCGAACCAAGCTCAATCAATCGGTAACGATGCCTTTCCACGAATATCCGACTCTGAATGTCCCAAATCTAGCCAAAATCAATTACATACCATAAATACAACTATAAGAAACTAATCTAATTAATGAAATCAAAGCTAAAGCAAGAATTTAGAAAATCGCACCAAAAAGTCTCCCCTGTCCCACATCTCGGAATCGGGTAAAAGTCACAGAATGTGAACACCCATTCACTCATGAGTCCAACCATACCAAAATTATCCAAATCCATTGTCAAAATCTCAATCAAAATCCAAAAATCTTAGTTGAAGAACATCTTCCCATTTCCCCAAAAATTTCAATCCAAATCCGAAATTAAATGATGAAATCAACCATCGATTAATGGAATATAACCATAAAGAAGTTAAGAATCGTTACCCAAAAGCTTTCTCTAAAAATTCCTCAAATAATCACCCAATCCGAGCTCTCAAAATCCCAAAATTGGAAATGAGAAATCAACCCTCGAAATCCTATTTTCTGCCCAGCAAACTCGCTTCTGCGAGCCTTCAACCGCACATGCGGAAAACTCATCGCAGGTGCAAAAATGGCTTAACTGATTGGGACAGCATTTGCGAGCTTTGGGCCGCACCTATGAGTGCGCGCCTACCGATTCTTGTCCGCTTCTGCGGAATCCTCACTCGGCTCGCCTTCCGCTTCTGCGATCCCTTCTCCACAGGAGCGGCTCCGCTTCTGCTCCCCTTTTGTCGTACCTGCGACCACTGGTTACCCAGACCAGAGCCGTATATGCGAGCTCCCTTTCGCACGTACGAGTCCGCACCTGCGGCCACCCCACCGCAGGTGCGATTACACCAGAAGCTTGAAAGCTTCAGCAACTACACAAGTCCAAATCTCAATTCGTTAAGCATCCGAAACACACCCGAGGCCCCCGGGACCTCAACCAAACATACCAACTAGTCCTAAATCACCATATGGACTTAGTCGAGCCCTCAAATCACATCAAACAATGCTAAAAACACGAATCACCCTCCAATTCAAAACTTAATGAACTTGAAACTTCAAATTTCTACAACCGATGACGAAACCTATGAAACAACGTCCGATTGACCTCAAATTTTGCGCACAAGTCATATTCAATATTGCGGACCTACTCAAACTTCCGGAATTGGATTCCAACCCCGATATCAAAAAGTCCACTACCGGTCAAAATCTCTAAAAGTTTGACTTTCGCCATTTCAAGCCTAAATGAGCTTCAGACCTCCAAAATACAATCCGGACATGCCCCTAAGTCCAAAATCACCCAACGGAGCTAACGGAACAGACGAAACTCCATTCCGGAGTCGTTTTCACATAGTTCCAACTATGGTCAAAATACTAAGACTTAAGCTTCCGTTTTAGGGACTAAGTGTCCCAATTCACTCCGAATCATCCGGTAATTTAATTCAACCACGCACGCAAGTCAATACACATAATACGAAGCTGCTCAAGGCCTTATACCGCCGAACATGACTTAAATTCTCAAAATGACCGACCTGTTTGTTACATCCTTCCCCTCTTAAACAAACGTTCGTCCTCGAACGTGCCAAGAATTGCCTCGAAGTCTTCAAATCACTGAATGCATATATCCAACATACACCTGCAGGTGACCCCACGTCACCCCAATCCACATAAGCCTGATGACACCATCTCAATTGTAATTTATCCCTTCTACCAACACCGATAAGCCTTAGAGCCAAAATTCTCACCTTCCGTTCATCTCCAAAAGACCCGATTCTCAATCCATACCCGATATCAGTCTCAACCAGCTGCAGCAACTCATGCCTACACCCACAAGGTACGACCACTCAACACGACATGCCACACATAGGCCCATAATACACTTCTGATCACAATAGCTGCCCGTAATCAAAACTAGCACTGTCAATTAGCCTCATATCCGTTAAAACCCTGTTTCAAACCTCCACAACACTAACAACGATGCAAGAAACATGAAGACCTCTTAACTATACACACGAATCAACAAGTAACAACTAACACCACCGGGCACACACCCCGCAAGCTAAAACTCAAGAAGAACAGAACGAAAATGACTGAATATGTAAGGAGAAACACATAAGAGAAATATCAAACAAGCCCGACAGACACAACTCTCTATCAGCACCATACTACGAATCAATTTAAAAGGAAAAATTTAAGTATATGAATAAATCACAAGGATCTCATCCTGATATAATTTCCACCGCGGCACGCAACCCGGCTCAAACATATCAAATCACATGGAATTGCGAGGGTCTCACCCTCAACTCTGAATCACAAGATGAATACACATCATACCAAATGAAATCTTCCACTAACTCAATTCTGCCAATAAAATCACAACACTTACTAAACTCTCACCCCGATAGAGTATCAAATCACAAATCGTAACCAAATTACTCAGGAATCACATCAAACCTGCCATAATAGACAACATGAATTCACTTCTGGTCTTATAACTTTCAATAATGATATACACGGCTATCACTGATAGAATCTCCCAACAGGGGAAAACACATAAACGTAATACTAGGTCATGAACTCACCAATAGATGGGACAACAAATAGGGGACTCACCCCGATAAGCAGAACCGAATCAAAATACTAATAGTTACTCTCTATAACAAATCGAAAGCATAGTTGTATGACATCATCTGGCGCAGTGGCCTCAAGCCTACTATATGAAACACATCAACGGGCTGGGCCTTCCCCTCTTGGGCGCCCTCTACTCGCCTGAATACTCTGCTGTGACACACCTGTCTGGAGTCTAGGATAATCTCTCACCCTGTGGCTGGTATCTCCACACTCGAAGCAACCTCTCTGCTGATGTGGCTGTGGGAACTATGCGGTACGGGTACTCTGAGACCCATGAGCACCTGAAACACTGTGCGAAGCCTGAAGTGCAAACTGAACTGGCTGACCCACAAAACCTCTACCATGTCGTACCCTGCCTCCAAAATAAGGACCAGTAGATCTCTCTGGTCTATGAGGCCTCCTCGCCTCCCTATCCTCTCTCTCCTCACCCCGCATGCCCTCTCTCTTCTGATCCCACATACCCTCTACTCGGTGAGTGATCCCTACCACCTGCTGAAATGAAATATCCGACTCTAACTCCCTAGCCATGCTGAACCGAATATCATGCCTGAGCCCCTCAATGAATCTACGGACACGCTCTCTAACTGTAGCGACCAAAGCAGGCACGTGTCTAGCCAAATCACTGAATCCGACGACATACTCTGACACTGACATAGTGCCTTAGCATATCTGCTCAAACTCCATACGTCATGTATCTCGAAGGGACTGAGGTACAAACTCTCTCAGGAACATCTCTGATAACTAAACCCATGTAAGTGAAGCTGACTCGGCCAGGCTACCTAACTCATACGCCCGCCACCATTGATAAGCCGCTCCCCTGAGCTGGAACGTAGTAAAAGCAGCCCCGCTCATCTCCATAATACCCATAGTACGTAGAATACGGTGACACTCCTCCAGAAAACCCTGGGCATCATCTGTCGCCAATCCACTGAAGGTAGGAGGGTGGTACTTCTTGTACCTCTCAAGTCTAAGCTGTTCTTCCTCAGATGCTGCTGCCCTAACCACTGGCCGAACTAGGACTACAGGATGTGTCTCCATGACACCTGGAACCTGACCAACATGAACTCGCTGCTCTAGAGTGTGGGCGGTGGGAGTTTGAGCTTTACCCCCAGTCTGTGAAATGGTTGGTGCAACCGAAATCAACCCCGCCTAAGCCAATGTACCAAACATGCTCAAGAACTGTTCTAAGGTCTCCTGAAGTCCGGGGGTAACCGCAGGCGCTTCCGGTACCTGTCCCCCAACTGGAACTACTGGCGGCTCCTCAACTGCTGCTCTGGTAGGTGCCCTAGCTATGGTACGTGCTCCTCGTTGGCCTCTACCTCTGCCCCTAGCGACATCTGCTCCGTGGGTAATGTCATCAGAAACTGCAGCTCGTGTCCTCACCATCTGAGAGAGAATGGAATGATAAAAGTTCAAACTTCGAGACCAATGAACTCCCACGATAGAAATGAAGGAAGTGAAACTGTCCTAATAGTTTCGTAGCCTCTCGAAGATAAGTACATACGTCTTCGTACCGATCCGCAAGACTCTACTAAACTCGCTTATGACACGTAGCACCTATGAACCTAGAGCTCTGATACCAACTTGTCACGACCCAATTTTTCCTCCGTTGGGTATCGTGATGGCACCTAGTCTTAGGGACTAGGTAAGCCTAATATTTTCTGAATAACAACAATAATTAAATAACATCTAACTATTTTCTTTTTGAAGTAGAAATTTCTATAAAATTTACAATTCCCACAACCGGTAGTAAAAGTCATAAGCTATACAACGTTTGTTATAATTTACTAAATACAACTGTTTGAAATAAAGTAAAAAGTGTGAATACAATCAGAAGGTGACTCCGAAGCTTGCGAATGCAGCAACAGGTTTACCTTGAGTCTCCACAGAAACAGTCCGCACAACTAGCAAATAATCAACTGACTTCGAAATAGCTGGATTTGCACAAAAATATGCAGAAGTGTAGTACGAGTTCACCACGGCGGTACCCAACAAGTTTCAAGACTAACCTTAGTGGAGTAGTGACGAGGAACAGTCAAGACACCTACTGGACTAAATAACCTGAACAAGTATAAGTATAGAAACAATAGAGTATGATATCTACATAAAGACTACGCGAAGTGGCAATAAATACGGTAATTGCAATAAGGAAGGAAAACAACAATTATCAGCGGAACACCATAATAATGACATAGAAGAATGAACGGAAAAACAACCTAAGTCCGATAATCATAGATAAAGAAAGGACAAGTAACAACTCAACAACACGACATCTTCCACACTGGGTTTTAGTTAATAAACTCCACGAGGTACCGAACCTCATACTATTCACAACTCACGGGTTCCAATACCTGAACCTTAACACTTTGGTATCCTGTGCCCTCATTACACTTCATAACCGCACTGGCGACTCACGTGCCAAATAGATCCATTCTCACATAAAAGGCAAGTAATCAAGGGTGTTCATCTATACTCAACAATATCAAGAAAATTGCTTAACCGATAAGAGTGCTCAACTATGTGTATGCTTGTGCAAGTGTCCTAACATGGTTCATGGCAGCTAATAAGTATAGGAAAGGAAATGGACAGCACGTAGAATGTTTTCTCACAACTTTCCACAAGATAAAACTCACACAGGTAAGTGTACCACTACACAAACATCAACAACAAGAATGCCCCCAGGCCATAAATCATCACAAATCAATCCCTGACACAACCCACCTTGTCTCGCCACGTGTGCAATAGTAACATAAATGACCGCCTTGTCTCGCCACACGTGCATAATAATATTCCCACCTTGTCTCGCCACATGCGCAACCCATACATACACACACACACACACACACACACACACACATATATATATATATATATATATATATATATATATATATATATATATATATATATATCCCGCCTTATCACGCCGCATGTGCAAATATCAATAGTAATAATAGTATGGCAGAAATCTCGGGCAACCCAATAACACTCGCACGACTGTTGATACCCAATTTTGCCCTCATATTTTTCAAATAAGTGTATATACTTTCAAAATATCATTTTGAATCATTATTTAATGTACAAGATTTATGCAAGCATTTTCTACAATGTTTCATAATTTTAAAGCTTTAAAATCAATTTTCTTACATTTAAATTGTTCAAATATTTATTAATTACCCTTTAAATTATTTTGTGATGACTCAATCATCCAATTTATTATTTTTCACCCATATATATGCTTCATGATATTTTACTTTGATTTACATAATTATATTTTTGTATTTTTAGGCTATTTACATAATTTTGCAATAATAGCCTATGCGCTATGCATAATTACATTTTTACATTATTTTAGATAAAACCACATTTTTATATTTTCATAATGTTAAGTTATTATTTTTAATTATTTTATTGCACAAGCAGTATTTTATTATCTATTAATTATTTTTATAAATTATTTTTTAAAATAATTTTTCGTGTATTTAATTTATAGCCCAGTGTAAGGCCAATTCCGGACCAATGCAATGGCCCAAACACCCAAATCTCTGGCCCAACCCCCATAAGCCCAATCCAAACGACCCTTTATCCCTGACCCAGTCTAATAACCCGCTCCAGCCTTTTTTTATCCTAGCCGTTGATCTTAAGAGAACAACGGTAAGATCAACGACCCACAATCAATCCCTCATTTTAATTACCCTAGACCTGAAACCCTAACCCCATTATCCCTGACACTCCGCCTTTGAATCCTCTCTTCTCCTCTCCTCAGAAACCCTAGCCGACCTCTGAATTTTCTCCAAATCTATCTCAATCATGGATTTTTTCCATGATTTCCTCACCTTTTATGTGTTATCTCGGTACTACTTGCAAAGCTATGGTATCACTTAGTACTTTCCTAAACATGGCAAGTACTATCTCTCAGAATTCGGCCATTCAACTTCAATCACTTGAATCTGGACAATATTTAGTCCATATACATCATGGCCAGGGCTATATGGGTCCGATTAGCCAAGATTTTCGGCCAATCTTCGATTTCTATCAACTAGGGTTTACCTATTTTTCCCCCCAATCCGATTCCTTATTGATTTTGTATGTTATTACTTCCTTATTTGTGTTTGATTTTACAGTTTTCCTTGTTTACTTGTTCAATTCCTGTCACTATATAAACCCCTCCCCATTCCCCTTTGATTAAGACTGGAATCACTATTTTTTCACTAAAAATTGGAGCTTTGTTCTGCTATTCCCTCATTCTCTTGTTCTGTATTCTGGTTTTGGCCTGCAGAAAGCCAAGGCTACTAAGATTCTGTTATTCAACCTTCTCTTGGTGCGAGCATTGCCCGGGGTTCCTTTGAAGCTCTTGGGAATTTTGACACATTAAGATTCTGGGTTCTTGTGGAATTTTGTTCTTTATTATTATCCGTTTAACTGGTAAGTCACTTGACCTTTTGCAATTTTGTTTTTATGTGTCTGTGATTTGCATATGTTCTCACTTCTAAAATTCATAGCTTAATGTGTTTCTGGGCTACTCTTGTGTGCAACTCTGCTAGCTTTACATTAGTTTTAAGTTTCTTTAGCATTCAATTTCACATAATGTAGCTATCTCTGAAATATGATTATGCCTAATTTACGTAATTTAGATGCTCTTAAGTCCGTTTAGCCAATGTGTTCTGAGCTACTTCTGTGTGTGAACTTTTCACTTGTTTGAACCTCTTTAGTATTTAAGTTTACCTAAAACTGTCAATTCCTTTATTTGAATGTGCTTCATCTGAATAATTTGGTTTTCACTTGTTTGAACCTCTTTAGTATTTAAGTTTACCTAAAACTGTCAATTCCTTTATTTGAATGTGCTTCATCTGAATAATTTGGACTTTTTTTAGTTAATTAGTCTATTGTGTCAATACCTGAATGCCTACATTTACTATCTGACATGAATCTCTGTAATGGTAATCTTGCATATGTAGTGTGTTCTAATCTGTTTAAGACCCTTTTCTATCAACCATGACTGGCTCCCTTGTTAATATGTCCATCAGCATATTTTTGGCTCATTTGATTCACTATCCCTTCAGTAGTAATTGTCCTAATATGTAATTCTCTGCCATATCTGATGTTGTTTCTTAATATGAGTTAACATGGCCATCTTGTAACATTAGGATGTATGCTTAGCATAATTTCCAATCATGTTTCAACTTATTTGGTATCATGCACCTGTGTATGATAATCTTTTGTAATCCTGCAAACTTGTTTCTCCCTTAACTCTTTCAATTTGATTCTGCCTATGTGTTGTTTTTCTAAGTGATGAACCTGTTTCTAAGCCTTGTTGGCCTTTTGATTAACTGTTCTGTGTTTTAAAATTTGCTATGTCCGCTTCCTAAAACTAAGTACAATTCTGTCCCTTAACCATTGTCCACTCTCCCTCACTTGTTATCTATGCTATCTTGAACTTCTCATTAATAGTCAGTTGAAAGCCAAGGCTACCAAGGCTCTTACTACTGACCTCCCTTGTGTGAGCACTACTCGGGGTCCATTTGAGACCCTTGTGAACTCTGACACACTAGGATTTGGGTCTTTAGTCACTCTCTGAAACTTGAACTACCCCGCTCAACCCTTTCTCCCTATTATCTGCTGATCATCTAAGCTGGTTGGTTTAAGTGATTCCATGCTTGGCAATATGGTTATATGATTTGGCTTTGGGCTGTTCTATGGGTTCTGGGTTGTGTTGATGAATAGGGCTCCCTGTCGGAAGACCGGGTATGCTGCATGAAAATTGCTGAAGGCCCAAACAGTGCTGGGTATTCCTTTTGGGCCTGTTGTGGGTCTATTATCATTATTTGTATATATCATATTCATTATTGGGCTTGTAATAACTTTGTATAAATAATTGGGGTGTTAGTAAAAATGGAGAATAGATAGATTCTTAATATTTGCGTACAAAAGGGTAGACAATATGCCTATAAAACTCAGTGATTTACTTGCTATATATGCTATTCAATCACTATGTGCACTATAGAAATCATGCCATTAGGGGAAGCGCGCACACACACCTACTGTCTGCTAGCAAACGTGAATTCAAAATACTGCAATTATGCTCACTGCTACGTGCTACTAGAAAATCTGCCTATAGGAATAAATGTCACTGATTTCAATTCGCATTAGCACATTCACTAGAAATCATGACTATAGGATTTTGATTATCACGTTTGCCATTATTCACCTAGAAAATATGCCTATAGGGTTAAGGTATGACAATAAAATCGGCTCTAAGTGTTAATCGTTAGAGATCTTGCCTATAAGGTATAATTACTCACCCTAATTTGTTAATGTTGAACTGCTCAAACACTGTTTATTGCTTATTCATGCTATTGTTAGAAAGCATAAGTAATTATGGGCCTTTTCTCCAATAGATTTTACTGTCCTTTACTGCGTAAATCACCTAGGCATAGCACCTATAGGTTTAATAACTTGAAACCTGCGATCTCAATAATCAGCTTGTAACAACTGTATAATCCTGTCTATGAGCAGCACCTTGCATTTGAAACTGCCTGCATGTTTTAATTCAAAGTCACCTAGAAATCATATCTATAGGGCCTAAGGTTCTTAATTCTAAACTTCCTAACCCGAACATTTGTTTCGCGTGCATTTATTGCTTAAGTGTGGAGGCTAACTTGAGCCCTTAACTGCCCATATTTGAATTCCAATGTGTTTTGTATGTCGCCTAGTTTTAACATTTTGAGCAACCTAGGTAAAGTCTAGAACTACCTAAATGGAGGTCCAAAACCTCCTGGACCATAGGTATGGGACGTGTAATGCATGCATAGGGTACGACTTAGAATTGAATTAGAGCGCTTTTAGGTAAACAACTTTAATATAAAAATCGGGTAGCATGAGATGATAGTCTGTGCCCGCTGAATAATATGAGTAACTTCCTACCCCCAAGGGAGTTGCGAAATATTATTTATGTTGCACGGGGTAATCCTTTAGGCTAAAAAACTTAGGACCCCCCCCCTTTCCTTTCTATGTTTGCTATTAGAATTGGAAGAGTTGTATCTCTATATTCGTATTAAGATTTTTGTAATAAAATTCTTTGACCTTTATATTCTCTTTGCTTATTTGATAACTTAGCCTAATCCACATAATTTTAAGTTCGGCCGGGACCCATAGTTGTGGATCTCGAAGAGTGCCTAACACCTTCTCTTTGAGGTAATTTGAGCCCTTACCCGATCTTTGGTACCGTTGACTAGTCAAAAAGAGTTATCTACATAATAGGTGCCCTAACATACCTTAAAAATCGTTAGGTGGTGACTCTTCTTTTAGCACTCTATCTCCCATTCTAAAAAAAAAGATTTGTTACGAGTTCGAAACCCGTTTTCGCGAGAAAATGGGGCGCGACAACGGCAGAAACCTCGTGCATCACAATAACAACAACCGCACGGTAGAAACCTCGTGCATCACAATAACAACAACCGCATGGCAGAAACCTCGTGCATCACAACAATAAGTACAACATCAACAATGACAATAATACAAGGGTACGACAAATAAGTCAACTCAGAAATTCCAGAACTCAAAGAAACGGAGGAACTAATTCACAAGGAGTGGCCACAATAGAGAATGCTAGTCATAATAAGAACAGCTCAATATATAACAATGATCCCACAATATACGGTTCAACAACAAGAACTAACACAAGTCAAATAATTCTCAATAAGGGCAAGTCCACTAAGGCATAGGATATCTAAGCTTCTTTTAAGTTTGGACAATTACGGAAGAGATACAACTAACTCAAATAAAAGTGGGCAGTGAGAAAATCACCATAACCTCAATTAAGGGTGAACATTTACAAAAGAAAGGACAACTACAACTTCAAATAAAGATATGCAGTTAGAGAAAAGATAACATGGCAATGAAAGAGATAACAATTTCAATTAAGGCACATATGAATCAAGTAAACAGTAAGAGTGGATCATGAAGCAATTAATTCTAATTAAGCAGGTAAAGGTGAAACTAGTAACTAAGGAACGTAATCATAACAAGTACAACTGCATATTCAATGAATACAAGGATCTAGGAACCCTAAAATGCCAATTTCAACAAATAAGTCTGAGCACGTACTCGTCACCTCGCGTACACAGACTACAATCAACATAGAAGACTCAAATCCTAAGGGGTAGTCCCCCCACAAGGTTAGACAAGATACTTACCTCGAACCAAGCTCAATCAATCGAAAACGATGCCTTTCCACGAATATCCGACTCTGAATGTCCCAAATCTAGCCAAAATCAATTACATACCATAAATACAACTATAAGAAACTAATCTGAAATCAAAGCTAAAGCAAAAATTTAGAAAATCGCCCCAAAAAGTCCCCGGGCCCATGTCTCGGAATCGGGTAAAAGTCACAAAATGCGAACACCCATTCACTTATGAGTCTAATCAAACCAAAATTATCTAAATCCGATGTCAAAATCTCAATCAAAACCTAAAAATCTTAGTTGAAGAACTTCTTCCCATTTCCCCCAAAATTTCAATCCAAATCCGAAATTAAATGATGAAATAAACCATCGATTAGTGGAATTTAACCATAAAGGAGTTAAGAATCATTACCCAAAAGTTTTCTCTGAAAATTCCTCAAATAATCGCCCAATCCGAGCTCTCAAAGTCCCAAAATTGGAAATGAGAAATCAACCCTCGAAATCCTATTTTTTTGCCCAGCAAACTCGCTTCTGCGAGCCTTCAACCGCACCTGTGGAAAACTCATCGCAGGTGCGAAAATGGCTTAACTGACTTGGACCGCATCTGCGAGCTTTGGGCCGCACCTGCGAGTGCGCGCCTGTGGATTCTTGTCCGCTTCTGCAAAATCCTCACCCGGCTCACCTTCCGCTTCTGCGCCCCATTTGTCGTACCTACAACCACTGGTTACCCAGACCTGCGACCACCCCACCGCAAGTGCGATTACACTAGAAGTTTGAAAGCTTCAGCAACTACACAAGTCCAAATCTCAATCCGTTAAGCATCCGAAACACACCCGAGGCCCCCGGGACCTCAACCAAACATACCAACTAGTCCTAAATTACCATACGGACTTAGTCGAGCCCTCAAATCACATCAAACAGCGCTAAAAACACGAATCACCCTCCAATTCAAACTTAATGAACTTGAAACTTCAAATTTCTACAACCGATGACGAAACCTATGAAACAACATCCGATTGACCTCAAATTTTGCGCACAAGTCATATTCAACATTGCGGACCTACTCAAACTTCCAAAATTGGATTCCAACCCCGATATCAAAAAGTCCACTACCGGTCAAAATCTCTAAAAGTTCGACTTTCGCCATTTCAAGCCTAAATGAGCTTCACACCTCCAAAATACAATCCGGACACGCCCCTAAGTCCAAAATCACCCAACGGAGCTAACAGAACCGACGAAACTCCATTATGGAGTCGTCTTCACACAGTTCCAACTACGATCAAAATACTAAGACTTAAGCTTCCGTTTAGGGACTAAGTGTCTCAATTCACTCAGAATCATCCGGTAATTGAATTCAACCACACACGCAAGTCAATACACATAATATGAAGCTACTTATGGCCTTATGCTGCCGAACAGGACTTAAATTCTCAAAATGACCGGCCGGGTCGTTACAACTACACTTCTACACCTTTTTGTGCAGAGCTAGGTATTCGAGATATCGGACTCGGACAGAGTTAGAGTGAGATCGCAAGGATTCAAGGTAGAGTTGCTTGGTTGTCACAGTCCCTTGGAGTCTTTCCATTTTATTGTACTGTTAATTATTATTCAAACAATATTGAGTATTCGATCCTTGAGATCATTTCATGTATTCAGTTAGAGTTCGTGACTTAGTATTACCAGTCTTGGGAGGTTGTTATTGTCACGACCCAAACTAACCCCTGTCGTGAAGGCGCCTATCGTGGAACTAGGGAAGCCGACTCATTTACAAAACAAACTGATGTTTTTATTTCAAAGATAATTCCAATGTTATTTAACATAAAAACCTTCATAAAAGAGTTCCAATCAAAATAAAAGTGCGGAATGAAAAGCCCGACATCGGGGTGTCACTAGTCATGAGCATCTACTACAAAATATCTAACAATATCAAGGCTAACTCAGGCTGGAAAATAAGTAAATACAACTAGAGGAAGATAAGAGGGAGAAGAGCAGGGGCTGCGATCGCCAAATAGCTACCTTGCTATCTCCAAGAAACTCTGCAACCAGAACAATCAATAACCGCTACCATGTCTAGCTACACCTGAATCTGCACACAAGGTGCAGGGAGTAACGTGAGTACGCCAAATCAGTAAGTAACAACAATAAATAAAGACTGAGCAGTAGTGACGAGCAATAAAGCATACAACATTCATATCAGGAAAACTTAGTAAAATACCACATGCATTTAAAATCAGGACTTCTAGAAGGCCAAGTGTGAGAAACATGAGTCGAGTAGTTGCTTAAAGGAGTGAGTTTGACCTAGGGGAGGGCGTTAGTCGGTTCGGTTGGTTATTATGAAAGTACGATTCGGTTTATCGGTTTTGTAATATTAATAACCAAATCAAACCAAAGTATTTACGGTTCAGTGCGGTTTTTTCAAGGTTCGGTTCGGTTATTTTCGGTTTAGTTTTTTGGTTATTAACGGTTTAAGATTTTTATATCCGATGTAGACTACGGATCTTTAGGCCGGCCTCTGGCTAGCAGTCTAGTTAATATAGATAGACATGTGCCATTGAAAGATTTCAGAATAAAATTTCCATTTGACAAGGCATACATTTAACAATTTGACAAACAAGGCAGCGTTTGATAGACATGTTCAGTCAATACTATGCTTATCGGTCTTCTACTGCTTTGATTTTTTTGTTCTTACTTTTGGAATAAAATGGCGCATAACGCCAATTCACTTAATCACTTAGACGAATTAATAGGCGAAATAACAACTGCAAAAGCAAAACCAATTTTTAACAAACATGGCAGCGTAAGGATTTAACAATTTGAGACAAAATTTCGGTTTTTTGGTTTAACTGAAACCGAAATACCAAAACCGTAAACTGCACCGAAAAATCAAAATTTAATAATTTAAAAACCGTGCACCAACCGAATAACCGATTAAACCGAAACCAAAAAACCGAAATTCGGGTCTAGAAACATACATGGAGTCTCGAATAGGCGTGGATATCTACTCCGCATCTCCCGCTCAGTCTCCCAGGTGGCCTCATCCACAGGATGACCTCTCAATTGCACCTTCACTGAAGCTATATCCTTTGACCTCAACCTTCAAACCTGCCGATCCAAAATAGCCACCGGCTACACATCATAAGTCATATCACCCTCCAACTGAACCGTGCTGAAATCCAAAACATGGGACAGATCTCCAATATACTTCTGTAGCATGGAAACATGAAACACTGGATGCACACTCAACAAGCTGGGTGGCAAGGCAAGCTTATAAGCCACCTCCCCAATCCTCTGAAGCACCTCAAAAGGCCCAATGAACTAGGGGATCAACTTTCCCCTCTTCCCAAACCTCATAACACCCTTCATGGGTGATACCTTCAACAAAACCTTCTCCCCAACCATAAAAGACACATCACGGACCTTCATATCCGCGTAGCTCTTCTGCCTAGACTGCGTCGTGCGAAGCCGCTCCTGAATCAATTTCACCTTATCTAATACGTCCTGGACCAAGTCTGTACCTAAGAGCCTAGCCTCACCCGGCTCAAACCATCCAACTGGAGATCTACACCTCCTCCCATATAAAGCATCGTACGGAGCCATCTGAATACTCGACTGATAATTGTTGTTATATGCAAACTCCGCGAGTGGCAGAAACTGGTCCCATGAACCCCCAAAGTCAATGACACAAGCACGTAACATGTCCTCCAATATCTGAATAGTGCGCTCAGACTGCCCGTCCATCTGAGGGTGAAAAGCTGTGCTCAACTCAACCTGATTACCCAACTCTTGCTGCACGGCCCTCTAAAACTGCGATGTGAACTGACTACCCCTATCTGAAATGATGGAAACTGGGACACCATGCAGGCGAACGATCTCTTGGATGCAAATCTCAGCCAACCGCTCTGAAGAGTAAGTAGTACCAACTGGAATGAAGTGCGCGGACTTGGTCTGCCGATCCACAATAACCCAAATAGCATCGAACTTCCTTGAAGTCCATGGGAGCCCAATTACAAAGTCCATGGTGATCCGCTCCCACTTCCACTCTGGGATCTCTAATCTCTGAAGCAAGCCACCCGGTCTCTGATGTTCATACTTAACCTGCTGACAGTTGAGACACCGAGCCACAAATCTAACTATATCCTTCTTCATCCACCTCCATCAATAGTGCTGCCTCAAATCCTGGTACATCTTCACAGCACCCGGATGGATGGAATATCACGAGCTGTGGGCCTCCTCAAGAATCAACTCTTGAAGCCCATCTACATTAGGCACACATATCCAGCCCTGCATTCTCAGCATGCCGTCATCACCAATAGTCACATCCCTAGCATCACCTCTCTGAACCCTATCTTGAAGAACGAGTAAGTGGGGGTCATCATACTGAAGCTCCCTGATACGGTCATAAAGAGAAGATCTGGAGACCACACAAGCCAATACCCGACTAGGCTCCGAAATATCCAATCTGACAAGCTGGCCCGCTAAGGCCTGAACATCTAATGCTAAAGGTCTCTCTGCTACTGGAAGATATGCTAAACTCTCCAAACTCTTTGCCCGACGACTCAAAGCATCGGCCACCACATTGGACTTCCCCGGATGGTACAAAATAGTGATATCATAGTCTTTAAGAAGCTCCAACCATCTCCGTTGACACAAATTAAGATCCTTCTGCTTTAACAGATACTGCAGACTCCGGTGATCAGCATAGATCTCACAATGAACCCCATACAAATAATGACGCCAAATATTCAAGGCGTGAACAATGGCTGCTAACTCAAGATCATGGACAAGATAGTTCTTCTCATGGGTCTTCAACTGGCGCGAGGCATAGGCAATCACCCTACCTTCCTACATCAAAACACAACCAATGCCTATCCTCGAGGAATCACAATACACGGTGTAAGAACCTGAAGCTGATGGTAGAACTAACACTGGAGCTGTGGTCAAATCAGTCTTGAGCTTCTGAAAGCTCTCCTCACATTCATCTGACCACCTGAATGGAGCACCCTTTTGGGTCAATTTGGTCAAGGGCGATGCAATAGATGAAAATCCCTCCATAAAGCGACGGTAATAACCCGCCAAACCAAGAAAGCTCCTAATCTCCGTGGCTGAGGACGGTCTGGGCCAACTCTGCACCGCCTCTATCTTCTTCGGATCCACGTGAATACCCTCACTGGATAGCACATGCCCCAAGAATGCTACTGAATTGAGCCAAAACTCACATTTGGAGAACTTTGCATAAAAGCTTCTCCTCCCTCAATCTCTGTAATACAATCTTCAAATGATGAGCGTACTCCTCCTGGCTACGAGAGTACACCAGGATGTCATCAATGAATACAACAACGAATGAGTCCAAATAGGGCTGGAATACACTGTTCATCAAATGCATAAACGCTGCTGGGGCATTAGTCAGCCCAAAAGACATCACCAAGAACTCATAATGGCCATATCGGGTCCTGAAAGCTGTCTTAAGAATATCTGAATCCCGAATCTTCAGCTGGTGATAACCGAACCTCAAATCAATCTTAGAGAACACCCTCGCTCCCTGAAGCTGGTCGAATAAATCATCAATACGAGGCAAAGGATACTTGTTCTTGACTGTGACCTTGTTCATCTGCCTGTAATTAATACACATTCTCATGGAACCATCCTTCTTCTTCACAAATAGAACCGGTGCACCCCAAGGTGACACACTAGGCCGAATAAACCCCTTATCAAGGAGTTCCTGAAGCTGTTCTTTGAATTCCTTCAACTCTGCCAGTGCCATACGATACGGTGAAATAGAAATGGGCTGAGTGCCTGGCACCAAATCAATACTAAAGTCAATATCCTTGTCAGGCGGCATGCCTGGCAGGTTTGCATGAAACACATCCAAAAAATCACGTACCACCGGAACAGAATCAATGACAGGAGTCTTTGCACTAACATCCCTCACAAAAGCCAAATAAGATAGGCAACCCTTCTCAACCATGCGCTGAGCCTTCAAATATGAAATCACCCTACTTGGTACATAATCTACAGAACCGCTCCACTCAACCCTCGGAATTCCCGGCATAGTCAACGTCACCGTCTTAGCGTGACAATCTAGAACATCATAACATGGAGATAACCAATCCATATAATATCACATCAAAGTCGACCATACTGAGCAACAAAAGGTCCACTTAGGTCTCCAGACCCTCAATAGTCACCACACATGACCGATATACGCGGTCCATAATAATAGTATCGCCCACATGAGTAGATACGTGAACAGAAGAAACTAGAGACTCACGAGGCATATCCAGAAAATGGGCGAAATACGAGGAAACATATGAATACGTGGAACCAGGGTCAAATAATATTGAGACATCTCTGTGAGAAACTGAGACAATACTTGTAATCACAACATCTGAAGCAATAACATCTAGTTTGGCAGGGAGGGCATCGAAACAGGCCTGGCCACCCCCTGATCTGCCTCCCCCTCTAGGGCAATCCCTAGCTGACTAACCTCCACCCCGAGCTGACTGGGCGGGTGGTGAGGTAGCTGGTACTCAGAGGCTGACTCCTCTGTTGAGATAGACCTCCATGACGACGAGGACACTGCCTCTACATATGCCCAAGATCCCCACACACAAAACAACTCCCTGGTGCTGGCGGCGGAAATTGAAGGGAACCCCTAGCACCGGGATAACTGGTAGAAGAACCTGGCATGGAAGAGCCCTGAGCAGGTGGAGCACGAGATTGACTCTGAGCTGGAAGGGAACTAAGTGATGAGTGGCCCTGATGATAACTATGAGAACCATGGCCATATGATGCATCCCGATGAAGTGGTCGAGCTGACTGAGCCTGTCTGAAATGACGACCTCTACCGTGCTGGAACTGACCCCCAAAAGGAGCATCGCTGAATCCACCCTGACCATGAGGCCTCATGGCCTCCCTCTCAACCCTCTCCTGACCGCGAACCATCTCAATCTGCCGAGCAATGTCGACAACCTCATCAAAGGTAGCACCCAAAACCCACTCCATGGTCATGAGTAACTGTAGCTGATAAGTGAGGCCATCAATAAACCTCATGATCCTCTCTTTGTCCGTATGAACCAACCAGATAGCATGACGGGCCAACTCAGAGAATCGCATCTCATACTGTTTCACAGACATATCACCCTGGCGAAGCCGCTCAAACTGTATGCGTAGCTCCTCTCTACGGGATCGAGGCACGAACTTCTCTAAAAAGACCATGGAGAACTGCTGCCAAGTAAGGGGTGCTGCGCCAACAGGCCTACGCCTCTCGTAAGTCTCCCACCATCTGAGTGCAGCCTTAGAAAACTGAAAGGTAGTGAATGAGACCCCATAAGTTTCCAAAATACCAGCAGTACAGAGTATCCTCTGACACCTGTCCAAATAGTCCTGAGCATCCTCTCTCTCTGTGCCACTGAAAGGTGGTGGCTGGAGTCTCCTAAACCTCTTCAACCTACGCTGATCATCCTCAGGCATAGCAAGAACCACATAATCATGAGTAACTACAACCGGCTGGGCTGGTGGTGCCTTCGGTGTCTGAAGTCCCTGAATAACCTGCTCGGGTGTGCGAGCGACGGGAGTCTGAGTGCCTCCTCTGGCCTGAGAAGTGGCTGGGGCCGTTGAAATAGAGACCGCCTGGGCAAGGCCGGTACACACTGTCAAAATCTAAGCCAGGGTCTCCTGAAGGCCTGGAATCATAATTGGCACAGGTGGTGCTTGAGCTGGTGCATCAACAACTGGAACCTGGTCCTGATCTGGGACAGCTGGTGGATCTGCAGGTACTGCCCCAGCTACTGTACGGGCTGCACCTCTACCCCTACCACCGCCTCTACCGCGGCCTCGGCCTCTCACGGCCCTGGATGGTGGTACTGGTGGCTGGCCCTCCTAACCGCTAGTACGAGTCCTCGCCATCTGTGAGAGAATGAAACAACAGATGTTTAGTTACTAGAATCAACATATTCGCACGACAAGAATTCAAGAATGTGGAGTTTCCTAAAGGTTCTGCAGCCTCCTGAAGATAAGTACAGTCGTCTCCGTACCAATCCGCAAGACTCTACTAAACCCGCTCATGACTCGTGAGACCTATGTAACCTAGGCTCTGATACCAATCTGTCATGACCCAAAAACCCCTATCGTGATGGCGCCAATCGTGGAACTAGGAAAGCCGACTCATTTCCAAAACAAACCGATATTTACATTTCAAAGATAATTCCAATGTTATTTAACATAAAAACCTTCGTAAAGGAGTTCCAATCAAAATAAAAGTGCGGCATGAAAAGCCTGACATCGGGGTGTCACTAGTCATGAGCATCTACTAAAAACTTTCTAACAATATCAAGGCTAACTCAGACTGGAAAATAACTAAATACAACTAGAGGAAGATAAGAGGGAGAATAGCAGGGGCTGCGATCGCCAAACAGCTAACTTGCTATCTCCAAGAAACTCTGAAACCAGAACAATCAATAACCACTACCGTGTCTAGCTACACCTGAATATGCACACAAGGTGCATGGAGTAATGTGAGTACGCCAACTCAGTAAGTAATAACAATAAATAAAGACTGAGCAGTAGTGACGAGCAATAAAGCATACAACATTCATATAAGGAAAACTCAGTAAAATACCACATGCTTTTAAAATCAGGATTTGAATCAAAACATCTCGTTTAAACCCAGTTCAAGTAAAAATCATTTAAAGATATTTTTCAATAGTTTTCAAACAAAGGAAAAATGCAAAGGTGAGCAAAAATGGTAAAATCATAAGCAGCCCCTCAGGCAAAACATCACTCTTAAACAGCCCCTCGGGCAAACCTCACAGTCACTCGTGCCACTCGGGCATGCCTCACTATCACTCTTGCCACTCGGGCATACCTCACAATCACTCATGCCTCCCAGTCACTCAGCACTCGTCACTCGTCACTCACACTCAGTAGGTACCTGCGCTCACTGGGGGTGTGTACAGACTCCGGAGGGGCTCCTTCAACCCAAGCGCTATAATTTGCACGGACAACTCACGTGCTGCACGAATAACTCACGTGCTATAATAATAAAGTATGCTGCAGGCGGGCAGCCCCGATCCACACTCATCCTCACCAATCAGGCCCTCGGCCTCACTCAGTCATAAACCTCTCAAGCCCCTCAGGCATTTCAGTAAAACAGGGCATTCGGCCCAAAACATTTATATGCATCAAAATAGAGTCATAAAACTGAGTTATGCGGTAAACAAGTATAAACATGACTGAGTATAGAGTTTTCAATCGAAAACAATGAGAGGATAGTAAGAAATATCCCCTAAGGGTCCAAACAGCACTGGCGCCAGGCCCAAACATGGCATTGAACCCAATTTACAGAATCTCTTTCTAAAACATATAAGTATCATATAGTTTTAACATAATATGCAACTTTACAGTTGCTACGAGACGGACCAAGTCACAAGTCCCCAATGGTGCACGCCCACATGCCCGTCACCTAGCATGTGCGTCACTTCAAAATAGTAGAATGATACAAAATTTGGCGTTTCATATCCTCAGGACTAGATTTACAATCGTTACTTACTTTAAGCCGTGAAATTCTTATTCTGCAATGTCCTTTCCTCGTGAATTGGTCTCCAAATGCCTCGAATCTGGTCATAAATAATTCGTTTCAGTCAATAAAATTCATTGGAATTAATTCCATAAGAAAATAATGATTTTCCATATAAATCCGAAAATAAGCTCAAAAATCACCCGTGGGGCCCACGTCTCGGAACTCGACAAAAGTTATAAAATCCGGAAGCCCATTCAACCACGAGTCTAACCATACTAATTTTACCAAAATCCGACCCCAACTCGACCATCAAATCTTCAATTTAAACCAAGAGGATTTTTAAATTTTCCCAACTCAATTCACCAATTAAATGATAAAAACAACCATGGATTCGGGTAATTTAATCAATATTGAGTTAAGAACACTTACCCCGTTATTTTCTCTGAAAATACCCAAAAATCACCTCAATCCGAGTTCCAAATCGTCAAAAACTGAAAATGGGACGAAGTCCCATTTTCAGAACTTAAATTCACTGCCCAGGCTTTTCTTCTTCGCGAACGCGGTCAGTGCCTCGCGTTCGCGAAGCACAAACTAGCTCCCGTCCCAATTCCTCCTTCGCGAACGCGACTTCACCCTCGCGTCGCGAAGCACAAAATGCCTCTGCCTCAATGCCTTCTATGAGAACGCGTTCAACCCATCGCAAGCGCGATGCTTCATTTTCCCCTCACTACGCGAACACGACACCCCCTACGCGAACGCGTAGACCAATTGCCTGGGGTCCTCGGCTGCTTCCTCTCTTCTTAGCGAACGCGTAACACCTCTCGCGTTCGTGATGCACACCCAGTCCACCCTTCGCGAACTCGTTCTTCTCTTCGCGAACGCGAAGAGCAAATATTGCCAGCCTCTCAGTTCCTCTTCGCGAACGCGAGGCTCCACTCGCGAACGAAGGAAACCAGATGCTGCATCATAAAAATTCCAGCAGAGTTCCAAGTCCATAATCCAACCCGTTAACCATCCGAAACTCATCCGAGCCCCTCGGGACCTTAACCAAATATACTAACAAGTCCTAAAACATCATACGGATTTAGTCGAACCCTCAAATCACCTCAAACAATACTAAAACCATGAAGTACACCCCAATTCAAGCCTAATGAACTTTGAAATTTCTAATTTCTACAAACGACTCCGGAACCTATCAAATCACGTCCGATTGACCTCAAATTTTGCACACAAGTCATAAATGACATAACAGAGGTATTCCAATTTTCAGAATCGGATTCCGACCCCGATATCAAAAAGTCAACCCCCGGTCAAACTTCTCAAAAATTAAACTTTCGGCATTTCAAGCCTAATTCCTCTGCGGACCTCCAAAAAATATTTCGGACACGCTCCTAAGCCCAAAATTACCATACAGAGCTACTGGAATTATCAAAATTCGAATCCGAGGTCGTATACACATATGTCCATATCCGGTCCACTTTTCTAACTTAATTTTTCTATTATGAGACTAAGTGTCTCATTTCACTCCGAGTTTATTCCGGACCCAAACCAACTAACCCGATATAACATAATATAGCTGAATAACATAAAAAGAAGTAAAAATGGGAAAAATAAGGCTATAACTCTCGAAACGACCGGCTGGATCGTTACAGTTATATTTGAATATTTTCGTTGTTGGTTTTGACACCTGTATTGAATTAAAAAAAATAACTTGAAATATAATTGTAATCGGTTTACCTAATTTTAAAAATTAAGTGTCATCACGACGCATGTGATAAAATTTTGGGTCGTGACATATATTGACCGACAATCTAAAGCACTTTGATGAAAAATGTATGAAACTCCCGCTCAACATCAAGCACATTTCATGGTATCAACATCTAGCATGCGTTATTATATAATAATATTTTATTGCATTAACAACAAGTATCTTATTGTATCAATATCGAACGCCACACTGCATTGGGGTTGGGTATCAGATATCGTACATGACTAATTGCAATGCATTAGCATTACTGTGCAGGCTCAAAGTTGCGCCACGTATTACTAAGATTGCAATGCATGTTGAGCGACGAGCTTTAACTGGACTCATCAAGATGCAATTGTACAAAACTAGACTTAATATACGCGCGTTTCACGTGTACCTAATATCAATAAATATAATTTTTTTAACATCACAAAAATAAATATTAATAGAATATATTTTAATTATAAAATAAATATCGAAAGAAAAGTTAAAGATAAAACAATCAAGAGAGTAGGAATCCAGAGTTTCTTTTTCATTGAATCCTAAAAATTTATTATTTTTTAACTTTTCAAGATACTACGAATATAAAGTATAAGAATATTTAATGTAAACTTTATTTTTAAAGAATAAAAAATTGTTTAATATTTTATTTAATTTTTACGCTTTTATAATAGTATAGATAGATAGATAAATAATAATAATAGTAATAATAATATAATTTTTAAGTACGTGCACGTTTATCTCAAGGAAATGAATAAAATTTTTAATATTATTTAAAAATATATTTGAGTTATACAATAATATTTTAAGAAAAAAAAGTAAGTTCCAGAAAATCATAAATACTTATTTTATTTAGTTAATGACTGCCAGACACCTCCCTCATGTCCTTCCTCATCCTTCGCTGCCCAGTTGTTGCCTTATGTCATATCCATCTCTGCAGCACTTGAACCAATAGATCGCTATCAACTTTAAACCCCTCCGAAGATCCTCTTCCTCGAGCCATCAACATTAGAAATACCCATTTAAATTCTGGAATTACTACACTCTGTTGTCTCTAACAACCGCTTCTCCGGCACCATCTCACACTACTCTGCCCCGAAGGAAGAATTGATGAAGGCCATGACACCAGCGAACCTTAACGCGTTCAACAGGGGCGACGACACCACATCACAGATGAAAATTCCACCACGCTCGAAAATACCAAGTCTCGTTACTCCATCAACCCAAACCTAAACATTTACAGTCTGATTGCCTTTCCTCCGTCGAAAATAATATACCGAATTTCTGAATCATGCACTGAGCAAACCTCCTTCCAAGTCATTCACTGCCTCGACGCATAGACAAGCATCTTACCATTACACAAACACCGTGTGATAGCAACGCACGAATCATCATAACAATTAATGCCAAATCTCACAACTTTAGGTAATAGTGACACTGAGCTGAAACGATAGAACGACATTCCACAAGGTGACGAAAATAGCCCAAAGCAAATACGCAGGGAGAAACATCATGCACCACATCTTTAGTATCATTTAAATTCCTCGATTCCCAATTTATAACAAGTGCTTCACGCCGCGTAAGATTGAATAGGAAGAAAATGAAGGCACAAGCCTAACAGGAAATCAAATCGCACGATGAGGAATCAAGAAGGGAAGTGCTCCTAACAACCATGTAGCCTCTCGAAGATAAGTACAGACGTCTCCGTACCGATCCACAAGACTCTACTAGAATCGCTCATGACTCGTGAGAACTAAGTGAACCTAGTACTTTGATAACATGTTGTCACGACCCAAAATCTATTAAAGGTCATGATGTTGCCGGGCACCGCTGTTACAGAAGCCAAAAATAATTACTTAATTTGGTTCTCATTTTAATATTTCTGAAATTATATTTCCTTCAATTAAATAGTAAAAGATGGAATTTACAAAATAAATAATAATATTTTTCAATAATTTCAATACAGGACAACTCATAACCACCCCAAAATTCGGTGTCACAAGTGCATGAGCCTTAACTAAGAATATAAAATAATGTACAATATTTTTCCGGAATACAAATTTGGACAAGAGAAATATAAATATTCTGAAGGAGACTCTGATGGCTGCGGATCGTAGTATAGAATTTAGCTCACCTAAGTCCCCGCAATAACCGCATCTCTGCGCCCACAAGGCCACTAGACATATATGTACCTACACAAAAATAAGCAGTAAGTGTAGTATGAGAATGTAAATCAATGCGTACCCAATAAGTATCTCACCTAACCTCGAAGAAGTAGTGACGAGGGGTCGACTTCGACACTTACTATGGGCTGTAAATAAAATATCAATGATATAATTAGGCATGGATTAAGTAGAACGGATGTAAGCTCAATTATCATGAAATAAGTAAATAATTCTTTTGTTCATAAGAAATTTTCAAATTTATTTTCATCATTTAACATTTTTTTGTATCTCGGGCCAATGAAAGCAATATCAATTATTATCAATTCCAAAAAAATACATCATGCGCAAATCATGCCGACGTCGTATGGCCCGCTCTAACATAAATATTTAAACTATGCACTGCCGAGGGTCGAACAATGCGAACCATAGATGCATCTATTTAACATGTCGAGATGTTCGGCCCGCTCCACAAAAGAGAAAATAATATTTAAAATAACCAATTTCAAGATTTATTAAGGCAACTATTCAAGAAATACAAATTCTCATTTACGGTCAAGAAGAATGGAGTTTAACCTTTTAAATTCCCTTTACTATGTTTCGATATGATTTAAGCAATTTAGATTAACATGTAGGATACAAACATCGCAATTGTAACATGATCTGGGTCGTAGACTACCTGGACATAAGCATATTAGTAGTTATGCACGGACTCTCGTCACCTCGTTGCGTACGTAGCCCCCACAAATAGAAGCACATATTGAATTATTTCACCTATGAGGTTAATTCCCTCTTACAAGGTTAGAAAGGAGACTTACCTCGCTCCGAAATTCCACAACCGGCTCCCAAGCCCTTCAAACAACTCAAACCGATGCCCAACTCTCCAAAACTAGTCAATAAATGTGCAAACCTATAAATATATACTCTAATACTCATTATAATTCAATTTACAACAATTTCTAACTCCGCTTGAAAAGTCGATAAAAATTACCCTCGGGCCCACGTGCCCGGATTCTGAAATGTTTTGAAAATAAACTTTACCCATGACACCACGAACTCAAATATAAAATTTATTCCAAATTTCACGTCCAATTTCGTGGTCAAAATCCAAAATATCAATTTCTAGATTTTTCTTCAAAATCTCAAATTTCTACTAATTTCCATGTCTAAATCCTTATATAATCCAAGTATTTAACTTGCAATAGGTGGGAATCACTTACCTTGACATAGATGACGAAAATCTCCCTTCCAAGAGCTGCAAATATCGCCTAACCAAATGAGAAATGGGTGAAATGAACCCAAACCCCGCTTTAAAAAAACATTCTGCTCAGCCTAACCTTTGCACCTGCAGTCGAATAGACGCTTTTGTAGTTCCACACCTGCGGAAATTCCATCGCAAGTGCGTCTCTAGCTCAGCCCAACAATCCCCGCATCTACACCCCATGTAGCGCATCTGTGCGTCCGCTTCTGCGGCTCTTTATGCGCAGGTGCGGTCCCGCTTCTGCGGTCCCAGCCTTTCCCAGCCAGAATCACTTCTGCGACCCTCTTAGCAGCTTCTGCAGCTCCGCACCTACGGCCAAAACCTCGCAGGTGCGGTTACACCAGATACCAGCTGCCTTAGCATTTCTTCCAAGTCCAAACTCGATCGGTTAACTATCCGGAATCCACTCGAGGCCCTCGGGACCTTAACCAAATATACCACCACGTCCCAAAACACATTACAAACTTAATCGAGCCTTTAAATCACATCAAACAACGCTAAAAATATGAATCACTCTCCAATTCAAACTTAATGAACTTTGAAACTTCAAACTTCTACAATCGATGCCGAAACCTATCAAATCACGTCCGATTGACCTCAAATTTTGCACACAAGTCACATTCAACATTACAGACCTATTCCAACTTCTGGAATCAAAATCCGACCCCGATATCAAAAAGTCAACTCCCGATCAAACTTCTTAAAATTATCCAAATTTTTAACTTTTGCCCAAATGACCCCAAAATGACCTACGGACCTCCAAATCCACTTCCGGACGCGCTCCTAAGACAGGAATCATCATACGGAGCTATTCTGAGACTCAGAATCCCAAACAGACATCGATATCATTGAAATGCACTTCAACTCAAATTTATGAAATTCTTCCAAAATGCCATCCTTCTACAATAGGCGCAGAAATGCTCCTGGATCATCCAAAGCCCGATACGGACATACGCCTAAGTCCTAAATCATCATACGAACCTGTTGGAACCTTCAAATCCTGATTCCGAGGTCGTCTACTCAAAAATAACACTTTAGTCAATTCCTCCAATTTAAGGCTTCCGAAATTAGAATTTTCTTTCTAAATCAACTCTGAACTTTTTGAAATTAAATTTCGACCATGCGTATAAGTCATAATACCTGAAGTGAAGTTACTCAAGCCCTCTAATCGTCGAACGACATGCTAGGGCTCAAAACGACCGGTCGGGTCGTTACAATTATAAGGTGCTGGTGAAAGAAAGCTATATGATGAAAAATAAATGGATGATTCCATTATACAAAAATGGAAAATCATATACAATAAAATTATCTCACAATTTTAATCTCCATTGGAGATAAAATATCAATGTTAATAAGATATTTCAACATTAAATAACTATTGAATAATAATTCTATCATATAATATAGACATATATTTTTGAGTATTCATGCATTTTTAGTAACATTCTTTAATATGATAGTATTTAATAAGATATGAGAGAAACTATGTAGGGTACAACTGTTCGACCGATTTTTTCGGTTCGGCCGGTATTATGTCCACCCCTAGTTTGACCAAAGTGAGAGAGTGGCAGAGCAGTTTATGAGTTCTGTGGTAGGATGACTACACGCCTTGAGAAAGTTTAGAGTGATTTGGGATTCATGGTGGACAACGACTCAGTCTACGAGCTTAATTTGAAATATTAGCTGCTATACAGAGGAAGGTTGGATACAACAGAAAGAAGTTGCTTGATATGAAGAAGGATACAACAGGACTTTGGATTGGGATGTATTGTCGCACCTTTAATTGATATCCATGAGGAGTGAACGGACTTGTACAGCTGGTGAATGGGCACAGGTTCAGGATAGGTTACTGATTTGGTGGTAATTGTACCCAGTGCAGCGACACTGGATGATGTCGGCATGGAGTTTTCACATGTGGGTTATCTCATGTGAGCAGGTTAGCGGTTGCGTGGTGTTGACAAAGCTTCTACGAAGGATTCTACTGGCTATCCGGTAAGAGGTCGGATATGTAAATATGGCTAGTGATTCAGAATGTTCATGAAGTGTTAACAGAAGGATTTCGAGGAATTTGGCGGGTTGATTGTGCAAAATCATGTCAATGAGGGATAATAAGTCTTGGTAAGTCCCAGAGTTATGCAATGGTAGTTACAAGCTAAGTGGGAGAGCCCCACCGCCTACAATTTGATTGCATGATTATCTACTTGTGAGGTTTCTGGTTATCGGCATATTGGTGGGTTATTACGACTAAAGAAAGAGAACATCAGTGGTAATTTGAGCAAAGGATTTGAGGAATGTGTGATGTAATCGGCCTTATCGATTCATGTTTAGGCTTGGGGAAAACTTAGAGTTTATGCTTCGTGTAGATATGAAATACAAGGAAAGTGATCCAGCCGGGTGCTTCTTTGAGAGAGTATTCATGTGCTAGCAAGGCCTTGAAGATGGTTATATTCAGGACTAAGCCAGAGTGGGTGACTCTCAACAACGGTCCTAGTGGATTCAAAAGTTAAAGTGCGGTGCCTCAGGATTTCGAGTATGTGGTATGGTTAAGTATCGAGCTTTTACAGTGGACTATGAAAGGGGCTTGGAGTGTTCTATATTATCTTCGGTTTGTGGTGTAGCATTGGAGGAATGAGAGAAAATACCTTCGGATTCGTAAAGGAATTATCGGAATGGGTGTATTAGTTGAAGATGCGAATGTGCGCACAAGGAGGGTATGAGTTAGTTCTTGGGTTTTGAGGCATCGTTGTCTCGTGAAATAGGGTCACTCAAGATGAGTGCGGGTTGGGTTCGTTATATTTTGAATGGATCTATTATTATTTCGAAGGCAAGTCCAGAGTAAATTAGAAGAAGTCAGATCGGTTAGCAATGGCTAAATTAGCCTGATGGCGGCAATGATCAGTTCCTTCAGCGTGTTGAGTTATACATGTTATTTGTGGTGTACGTGCGAGGCTTGACGGCCGCCATAATTTGAGTTATTTAGAGGTTTTCAATTATAATGGCCTGTTATGTGAAAAATAGATCCCGGAAGGGACATGGTGGATTAGACCACTACTTGGGGTTGTATTTTCTGCGGTTATGAGAATTTAGTCACGTGTTGTAATGGTTCTCCTGAAATGAGTAGAGTGAGAGGTTCCTATATGATGAAGTGTGTATTCTATTAGTGGTTCAGGAGTTATGATGAGATTCTTGTACTCTTGCGCATTTTCATGACTTGGTGCAGTGAGTAGCATGGGAATTGAAGGTTGAGGATCAAGGTTGCGGTTCGGTGTTGGCAAGAATTCCACAAGATCGGACGAATAGGAAAAGGAATTCAGATGGTTAGAGTAAGCTGGTATTGTCTTTAGCATCACCTGAGATCGGTGTCCTGTGTAGGAGGCTTTGCGTACTGATTGCGGATTCTTGATTTTCTTTACAACATTAGTATGGCCGGTGGTATGGATGTGTAGACTTGTTACCTGGTGCGGAAGGTCGTGGGAGCGTGTCCCACGAGAATATTGTATAAGTGTGACATGTAGTCACTTGCTTGATTGAAGATTGAAACTAAGTATGGAGATTGTGGTACTATCGCTAATTTGAGAATTTATGCTTAAAGGGCGCTCAGTTCATTTGATTGTGGACTGTGGAAGTTTATTCCGAAGATTGTCGGTTCATTTCAGCATAGCGTTGTTTTCGGAGGGTTCTTCGGGCCTTGGATGTTATTTTTGTCGTCGGACCATTCCGTGTAGTCTCTATTATGCCATGTGGGTTGTGAGGCGGTTGATTATTCTCACTCATATTGAGATCCCGCATAGTTTGTGGTGTTATATGAGCAGGATGGCTCTTGAGATATAGGTCATTTATTGCACCTTAGTTGTGCTTGTGTTTTGTAGCTTATGTCGCTATCTGTCTCCCCAGGGATGGTATTGTGCACTTGGCGTGCTTGTGGTTGACATTCAGGTATCTCATAGGTATAAGCATTTTGGCTTGATGGGTACTTCCCTATTTATTGTCATGTGTGGATCGGGTGGCACGCCGCCACGGGTATATGGTTGGATCGGGTGGCATGCCTCCACGGGTATGTTGTTTGGATCGGGTTGCACGCCGCAACGGTATCATGAGCGGGTCGGGTTGCACAGCGCAACAACGTGATATTGAGTACAGTTTTCCCATATCTATTATTATGTGTTTTGCTTCTCATTTTTTTGAGGAAGGTTCATGACATCTTTTCGGTTGTTTAAATTAGCTACGTGGGTTGAGTAGCTCTTTCCAGAGTTTGTTTCCTTATGTATCACATTCGGGGTTGTAGCTTGTTGGCACATTGTGGCATCACATGAGACTTTTGGCAGTGTCTGGGGTGGCTTATTGTCTGAGCAACTTGTACTGGATGAGACGAGATTATTGGACCTGGGATCAGTGCGATCAGGTTTATATGAAGCATATTAAAGAGTAAATATCATTATTCAGTCCAAAATGAGGTGTGTTGTGAGCATCAGATTCGTGGGATTTCGGCTATTGTTGTCAGAGGATGTTATTACGGTCATGTAAATAATGCGGTTCATGGTGTGAATTCAGTGAGGGTATACAATCATGTATTGGTACATCGTGTAGTGATTGAAACTGTGTTCGTATGTTGGAAGCAGGCCTAGTAGAGAATATTGGATGATGGAATTTGACTCTAAGGCTTATTTGCCTACCTAAAGGGGAGGATCTTCAGATTTGCTCGAGCTAATGTGCTCAATTGGGTTGTGGTAACACAGGTAGGTGCACGAGGTGTTAAACAATGATTTCAGACAACTCCATAGCAATTCTTAGCACGTTCGAGGACAAATGTATGTTTAAGTGCGAGAGAATGTAATGACCCGACCAGTCGTTTTGAGCCCTAGCACATTGTTCGGCAGTTTGAGGGCTTAAGTAGCTTCACTTTAGGTATTATGACTTGTACGCGAGGTCAGAATATAATTTCGGGAAGTTCGGAGTTGATTTGGAAAGAAAATTATAATTTCGGAAGCCTTAAGTTGGAGAAATTGACTAAAGTGTGATTTTTGAGTAGAAGACCTCGAAATCGGGATTTGAAGGTTCCAACAGGTTCGTATGATGATTTTGGACTTAGGCGTATGTCCGGATCGGGTTTTTGATGACCCAGGAGCGTTTCAGCGCCTATTGTGGAAGGTTGGCATTTTGGAAGAATTTCATAAATTTGAGTTGAAGTGCATTTCAATGATATCGACGCCCGTTTGGGATTCCGAGTCTGGGAATAGCTTCGTATGATGATTCCGGTCTTAGGAGTTCGTCCGGAAGTGGATTTGGAGGTCCATAGATCATTTTGAAGTCATTTGGGTGAAAGTTGAAAATTTGGATAATTTTAAGAAGTTTAACCGGGAGTGGACTTTTTGATATCGGGGTCACATTCCGATTCCAGAAGTTGGAATAGGTCCGTAATGTCGAATGTGACTTGTGTGCGGAATTTGAGGTCAATCTACGTGATTTGATAGGTTTCGACATTTATTGTAGAAGTTTGAAGTTTCTAAGTTCATTAAGTTTGAATTGGAGGGTGATTCGTATTTTTAGCATTGTTTGATGTAATTTATAGGCTCGACTAAGTTCGAAATGTGTTTTGGGACGTGTTGGTATATTTGATTGAGGTCCCGAGGGCCTCAGGTGGATTCCGGATGGTTAATAGATCGAGTTTGAACTTGGAAGAAATGCTAAGGAAGCTGGTATCTGGTGTAACCGCACCTGCGAGGTTTTGGCCGCAGGTGCGGAGCCACAAAAGCGGCCAAGAGGGTCGCATAAGCGATTCTGGCTCGGGAAGGATGGGACAGCAGATGCGGTCAAGTTCCACAGAAGCGGGATCGCACTTGCGCATGAAGAGCCGCAGAGGCGGACGCGTAGATGCGCTACATGGGGCACAAATGCGAGAATTGTTGGGCGGAGCTGGAGCCGCACCTGCGATGGAATTTCCGCAGGTGTAGAGCTGCAGAAGCGGCTATTCGACCGCAGGTGCTAAGGTCGAGCTGGGCAGAATATTTTTTTAAAGCGGGGTTTGGGTTCATTTCACCCATTTCTCATTTGGTTGGGCGATATTTGAAGCTCTTGGAGGGGTGATTTTCGTCATCTATGTCAAGGTAAGTGATTTCTACCTATTGCAAGTTAAATACTTGGATTATATAAGGATTTAGACATGGAAATTTGAAGAAAAACCTAGAAATTGATATTTTTTGATTTTGACCACGAAATTGGACATGAAATTTGGAATAAATTATATATTTGAGTTCGTGGTGTCATGGGTAAAGTTTATCTTCGAAAATATTTGGAATCTGGGCACGTGGGTCCGAGGGTGATTTTTATCGACTTTTCAAACGGAGTTAGGAATTGTTGTAAATTGAATTATAATGAGTATTAGAGTATATATTTATGGATTTGCACATTTATTGACTAGTTTTGGAGCGTTGGGCATCGGTTTGAGTTATTGGAAGGGCTTGGGAGCCGGTTGTGAAATTTCGGAGCGAGGTAAGTCTCCTTTCTAATATTGTAAGAGGGAATTAACCCCATAGGTAAAATAATTCAATATGTGCTTCTATTTGTGGGTCTACGTACGCACGAGGTGACGAGAGTTCGTGCGTATCTACTAATATGCTTATGTCCGGGTAGTCTAGGACTCAGATCATGTTATAATTGCGATGTTTGCATCCTACTTGTTAATCTAAATTTCTTAAATCATATCGAAACTTGGTAAAGGGAATTTAAAAGGTTAAACTCCATTCTTTTTGACCGTAAATGAGAATTTGTATTTCTTGAATAGTTGTCTTGATAAATCTTGAAATTGGTTGTTTTAAATTATATTTTCTCTTTTGTGGAGCGGGCCGAACGCCTCGGTAGGTTAAATAGATGTATCTATGGTTCGCACTGTTCGACCCTCAGCAGTGCAAAGTTTAAATATTTATGTTGGAGCGGGCCGTACGACCTCGGCATGATTTGCGCATGATGTATCTTTTTGGAATTGATAATAATTGATATTGCTTTCATTGGCCCGAGATACAAAAAAAATGTTAAATGACGAAAATAAATTTGAAAATTTCTTATGAACAAAAGAATTGTTTACTTATTTCATGATAATTGAGTTTACAGTCGTTCTATGTAATTCATGCTTAATTATATCATTGATATTTTATTTACAGCCCATAGTAAGTGTCGAAGTCGACCCCTCGTCACTACTTCTTCGAGGTTAGGCGGGTTACTTACTGGGTACGCATTGATTTACGTACTCATACTACACTTGATGCATATTTTTGTGCAGGTACATATATTTCTAGTGGCCTTGTGGGCGCAGAGGCGCGGTTATTACGAGGACTTAGGTGAGCTGCATTCTATACTACGATCCGCAACCAACAGAGTCTCCTTCAAAGTATTTATATTTCTCCTGTCCAAATTTGTATTCCGGACCGATGTTGTATATTATTTTACATTCCTAGTTGAGACTCATGCAATTGTGACACCGAGTTTGGAGTGGTTATGGGTTGTCCTGTATTGAAAATATTGAAAAATATTAGTATTTATTTTGTAAATTCCATCTTTTACTATTTAATTGAAGAAAATATGATTTCAGAAATATTAAAATGAGAACCAAATTAAGTATTTATTTTTGGCTTGCCTGACAGCGGTGTCCGGCGCCATCACGACCTTTAATGGATTTTGGGTCGTGACAATAATTGTATAAAAATGAGAATTGCACACATAAGATTTACAAAATAATAAATCTTATGGAAAAGACAATAGAAAATTTGGAACCATATAGAAGAAAAGGTGTGTCTGACCTTGAACGAAATAACTTCATGTCTGCAATGTCATAAGGAAAAATTACATAATACGGTTCGACATATTTTTTAAATCACTTGCCAATAACTATCCATCGAGATGATCACCTTAGTTTGCTCCGTCGGAAAAGAGGCCTTTAAACTCAAGAAACTCAACAATTTCATACATAAACAAATTTAACAATTTCATATATAAAAAAATTATCTAAAGGAGCATACACTGAAGAAATCGATTTTAAAATTAAAGCACAAGCATGTTTGAAGTAATAATTGTACCTCTACCTTTCATTCATTGACTCTTCAAAAAAGATTTTATACATAAGTAACTTCATATCTCAAATTCTACATATAGATAATTTATAAAAATATATTATCATATCCAAGCCTATGGAAGAACACGTGTATATTCACACCACAAATAAAAGGAATTATAACACAAGTTTCAATAAAGCATAAATTAAGGGTCTTATGATTGGATTCACTTTGCCTTATGCTGGATATTTTTGAAGGGTGGACAGACGTTGCCCTTCTAATTTATGGGGTTCTTATTTTTTAATACTTCTGAAAGCGAAATGGTGACTCCCTTCGATTTGTAAAAGTTATTTACAATGTGCACTTATTATTCTTGGTAGTTCATAAAGAGTTGCTTCCTATTTGACTAATATAAATGTTATGAGATGTTTTTATCTATATATATATATATATATATATATATATATATATATATATATATATATATATATGTTAGAAAACAGAGAAAAAAAAAAGACTTTTCCTTGCATATGAACATTTTTGCCCTTTAAAATATTTCTTGATACCACATTGTTTACTGTCGGATAAAAACGTAATAGTTAAAACTTTTTTCTAATACGATTCTACTACCAAATGGCGTGGACTTCGATATAGGGTGTGTTTGGTATAACGGAAAATATTTTTCATGAAAAATATTTTTCAAGAAAATATTTTCTTGAAAAACAAGTAGTAATCTTACTCATTTTTCGGTGTTTGGTAAGAAAATTAAGGAAAATAACTTCTCAAGAGTATTCATAAATAATTTAGATACAATAAATATGAAGCCATAAACTTTCGAACCAACAACCTTCCGAATCCACGAATTCCATAAACTTCCGAACCCTTAAACTCTATAATTTCTAAACCCGCAAACTTCAAAACACATAAACCTATGAGCTCATAACTTTGGAACCCGTAAAATTTCGAACATGTAAACTGAAAAATGAAAAAACCAGAACTGAAAATATTTTAATTTTTTTTTGCTGCACGCGCGCGGGGCGTCTGGGGGTGCTGTAGAAAAATATTTATAGAAAATTAAAAATACAAAAAAAAAGTTAAAAAAAAGAATTTCGGGGGAGGGGAGAGTTAGCAAGGTGGGTGGTGACGGAAAAGAAAAAAAAGTCTTTTTTGGAGAGAGGGGGTGAGAGAGGTGGGGTAGCGGAGAGAAGGGGGAGGGGGTTGGGGTTAGATATGAGGTTAGGTGGAGTTTTTGAAAAGTATTTGTTACGACCCCAAATTTCCTCCGTAGGATATCGTGATGGAGCACAGTCACTAAGACTAGGTAAGCCTATCAATGCGGAATAACAATAGAAATCTGAAATAAATAAATCTACAATTTCACATAATTTCAACTCCCAAAACACGGTAGGAATAAGTCATAAGCTTCTAAGAACTTATCCTCAATGTTTATATATATCAGAATCTAAAGAAAAATAAGGAAATAACATAATAAGGATAGAAAGGGACTCCGGAGTCTGCGGACGCTGGCAGATATATCTCGAAGTTTCCATACACACGTAGCTCACTGATATCTGGGCTGGTAGGAAGTACCTGAATTTGCACAAAAAGATGTGCAGAAGCGTAGTATGAGTACACCACATCGGTACCCAGTAAGTGCCAAGCCGAACCTCGGTAGAGTAGTGACGAGGTCAGGTCAGACCCTACTGCAATAATAAAAGACATGGTGAAAAGTTTAACAATAAAATAATAACAAAAAAAAATAAAAATAGAAATGAATCAAGTAAGTGGTATGCCACCATTAAATTACTCAGAATAATGTCAAATAATATCTCGCAGAAAGAAAATAAAAATTTACAACTTTAAGAAAAATCACAATAATAATCAAAGGCAAATGCAGCCATAAAGAAATATCAACAAGGGCACTCCCAAGGTACCGCCTTGTAGTCCCAAATCATAAATAAATTCACAATATCTTCATTTTCTTATATCACCGCGGGAACCTTCACATTTAATTTTAAAGAAAATATATATTTTTTCTCTAAATAGCATCTCGCGTTTTAGCCACCCTTATCACACCGTATGACTTCTAGTAGTTCCCCTACTAGCCACGCGAATCAAGCCACCCTTATCTCACCGCATGCGTTTCAACACCCATACCTTATACCACCGCATGCGTATCAATATCATAATATATCACAATTTGCACCTCAAATGCCCAAATATTTTCACTTGCCAAAATAAATCAACAACAATATTTTTTACAATAAATAGCTCACGACTCATGCCAAAAATAAATCAACAATAATATTTTCCTTAATAAGGAGCTCACGGCTCAATCACAATGAGTACGGAAATCTCACAAAATATCCAGCAAAAATAATATTTCACAAATTTAACACCTTGTCTAAATATCAAATTTTCAAATATAAAATATTTCAATTTTAATAATATTTAAATTAAGAAATCTATCCTTCAAATAATGCACATAACAAAAGGAACCGAGTTTCAACTAAACAGGTAAAACACATAGCAGGAACAGGTCAGACAAATTTAGAATATGAAAATATATTAATGATGATGAATATAACAGAATAAAATAATTTAAAGACATAATCTTCCACATTTAACTCGTGTACGCACTAGTCACCTCGTGTACACGACTCTCAACATATTATAATTATCACATCAATAAATCCTAGGGAAAATTTTCCCCACACAAGGTTAGACAAGTCACTTACCTCAAACCACGCTCAATCAGTCAAGTAGTATGCCTTTTTCTCGATTTTTCAACTCCGATCGGCTCGAATCTAATCATAATTAATACAATTCAATCAATACAAATTATAGGAATAAATTCCATAAGAAAATATAATTTTTCTAACAAAATTCGAAATCTAACCCAAAAATCGCCTGTGGGGCCCACGTCTCGGAACCCGACAAAAGTTATAAAATACGAACGCCCATTCAACCACGAGTCCAAACATACTATTTTTACTAAAATCCGAAATCAACTCGACCCTCAAATCTTTAAATTAAAGCAAAGAGGGTTTTCTAAATCTTCCAACTTAATTCACCAATTAAATATAAAAATCAACCATGAATTCGGGTAATTTGACCAATATTGAGTTACAAACACTTACTCCATTGTTTTACTTGAAAATCTCCCAAAAATTGCCTTTCCCGAGCTCCAAATCGATAAAAATAAAAAATGGGACGAAGTTCCATTTTCAGAACTTAAACATTCTGCCCAATGATTTCTTCTATGCTCGGACCAATTTAGGCGATCGCGAAGCATAAATTTTCATTGCCCAAAAATGACTACGTGATCGCAAAGCATAGTCTCCGCAAGCCTACGCGATCGCGGACCTTCTCACACGATCGCGAAGCATTAAGTGCGTGAGCTAGCTCCTCCCTCTGTTCCTCTTCGCGAACGCGGCCTAGCCCATGCGTTCGCGATGCACAATGTTCTCAAGCTATGCGATCGTGGTTCCCTACATGCGATCGCATAGAATAAAATATCCACTGCACACTTAAGCCTACGCGATCGCGGACCTTCTCACGCGATCGCGTAGAAGAAAATCAGACCTGAGCACCAGAAAATTTCAGCAAAACACCAAGTCCAAAAATTGATCCGTTAACCATCCGAAACTTACCCGAGGCCCCTGGGACCTCAACCAAATACACCAACAAGTCCTAAAACATCATACGAACTTAGTCGAAACCTCAAATCACATCAAACAATAAGAAAATCACAAATCATACTCCAATTCAAGCTTAATGAAACTTAGAAATTTTAACTTCTACATTCGATGCCGAAACCTATTAAATCAAGTCCGATTGACCTCAAATTTTGCACACAAGTCATAAATGATAAAACAGACCTATTCAAATTTCTAGAATCAGATTTCGACCCCGATATCAAAAATTCAACTCTCCGGTCAAACTTTCAAACTTAAATTTCTATTTTAGTCATTTCAAGCCTAATTTAACTACGGGCCTCCAAATAATTTTTTGGACACGCTCCTAAGTCCAAAATCACCATACGAAGCTATTAGAATCATCAAAATTCTATTCCGGGATCGTTTACACATAGGTCGATATCCAGCCAACATTTTCAACTTAAGTTTTAAACTTTGGAACTAAGTGTTCCAATTCATTCCAAAAACCTCACTGGGCCCGAACCAATTACACCGACAAGTCACATAACAGTTATAAAGTACATAATGAGCAGTAAATGGAAAAACATGGCTACAAATTTAAAAACGACTAACTGGATTGTTACATCCTCCCCCTCTTAAACAAACGTTCGTCCTCGAACGGGTTTAAAATTATACCTGGAGTGGTGAAAAGATGAGGATAACAACTGTGCATATCATGCTCGGTCTCCCAAGTCGCCTCCTCGACTGGATGACCCCTCCATTGTACTTTTACTGAGGCGATACTCTTCGATCTCAGCTTTTTAACCTGTCTGTCCAAAATGGCCATTGGTTCCTCGACATAAGATAGATCCTTGTCCAACTGGACTGAGATGAAGTCTAACACATGAGATAGATCGCCGTGATACTTCCGGAGCATGGAAACATGGAACACTGGATAAACTGTAGTGAGATTAGGTGGTAATGCAAGTCTGTAAGCCACCTCCCAACTCTCTTAAGGATCTCAAAAGTCCCGATATATCTAGGGCTCAACTTGCCCTTCTTCCCAAATCTCATAACACTCTTCATGGGCGAAACCCGGAGCAAGACCCGCTCACCAACCATGAATGCCACATCACGAACCTTCCGATCCGCATAACTCTTTTGTCTAGATTAGGTTGTACGACGTCGATCCTAAATCAATTTAACCTTTTCCAAAGCATCCCGAACCAAGTCCGTACCCAATACCCTAGCTTCGCCCGGCTCGAACCAACCCACCGGAGACCGGTACTACCTACCATACAAGGCCTCGTACGGAGCTATATGAATGCTTGACTGGTAGCTGTTGTTGTAAGAAAACTCTGCAAGTGGCAAGAACTGATCCCAAGCACCCCCAAAATCTATCACACAAGCACGAAGCATATCCTCCAATATCTGAATAGTACGCTCGGACTGCCCGTCCGTCTAAGGGTGAAATGCTGTACTCAACTCTACTCGAGTACCCAACTCTCGCTGTACGGATCTCCAGACCCATGATGTAAACTGTGTACCCCGGTCAGAAGTTCTATCATACTGTCACGACCCAAAATCCAACTAGTCGTGATGGCACCTAACCCAACCCGCTAGGTAAGCCAACTTTCAACTATCCAATTCCAATAACAATTATTAAAGAAATTTAAGTAAATAATTATCTTAACCTTATACATTCCCCAAGAACTGGTAGTACAAATCATGAGCTTCTAAGAATAGAATATACAAAGCGGAAATGAAATAATACATAGTCGGTTTGAATAATACATAAACAGAGCTTTTATAAATCTAAAATATGCTTTTCAGCTCAATTTCTACAACACATAAAACCGCATAGAAAATGCCAAGGTTATTTAACTATAAAATTCCATATAACAATTATGTCACAATTTCTATAGTGCACGCCCACACGCCCGTCACCTAGCATGTGCGTCACCTACCAACAATTCACAAAATACATATATTCAGGGTTCATACCCTCAACTCCAAGATTAGAAGAGTTACTTACCTCGAACAAGCCAAATCCAATGTCGAGCAAGTTAAGCAATGCTCCAGAAATCCCATTATGTGTGTATCAACTCCCGAACGGCTCGAATCTACCACAATTAATTTGATTCAACCCACAAAATTTATAGGAATTAATTCTATATCAAAATACTAATATTTTCACAAAATCCAAAATTACGCCCCAAAAATCACCCGTGGGTCCCACATCTCGGAATCCGATAAAACTCACAAAATTCGAACCCCCATTCAACCACGAGTCCAACCATACCAAAATTACTCAAATCCGACCACAACTCGACCTTCAAATCCTCAATTTAAACTAAGAGAGTTTTCACAAATTTTTCCAACTTAATTCACCAATTAAATGCTAAAAAACAACCATGGATTCGAGTAATTTAACCAATATTGAGTTAAGAACACTTACCCCATTGTTTCCTCTAAAAATCTCCCAAAATACACCTCAATCCGAGCTCCAAATCATTAAAAATGGAAAATGGGATAAACTTAAACATTCTGTCCAGACCTCTCTTTTTCGCGAACGCGACAGGTCCCTCGCGTTCGCGAAGCAAAAATTGTGCTTCTCAACATTTGCTCTTCACGAACTGAGACACTGCTCGCGAACACGATGCTTTACGGAGCCCTTCTTCGTGAACGCGAGATCGCCCTTCGCGAACGCGAAGGCAAAAACCCATGCCCACTATGTTTCCCTTCGCGAACGCGATACCCCATACGCGAACGCGATGCACAACCCAGCTTCTCTTCGCGAACGCGAGACCCCCTCGCGAACGCGAAGAGTAAATCCTGCCAGCTACAAATTCCTCTTCGCGAATGCGAGGGCCCACTTGGGAACGCGAAAGAGAAAATCCGAAAAATACAGCAACAAATATCAGTATTCTCACCAAGGCCAAAAATGATCCGTTAACCATCCAAAACTCACTCGAGCCCCTCGGGACCACAACCAAATATACCAACAAGTCCTAAAACATCATACGGACTTAGTTGAACCCTCAAATCACCTCAAACAACGCTAAAACCATGAATTACATCCCAATTCAAGCCTAATGAACTTTGAAATTTCTAGTTTCTACAAATGACTCCGGAACCTATCAATTCACGTCCAATTGACCTCAAATTTTGCACACAAGTCATAAATGACATAACAGAGCTATTCCAATTTCCAGAATTGTATTCCGACCTCGATATCAAAAAGTCAACTCCCCGGTCAAACTTCCCAAAATTCAACTTTTGGCATTTCAAGCCTAATTCCACTACGGACCTCCAAATAATTTTCCGGACACGCTCCTAAGTCCAAAATCACCATACGGAGCTATTAGAATCATCAGAATTAAATTCCGAGGTCGTTTACACATAAGTCGACATCCAGTCACTATTTTAACTTGAGCTTTAAACCTTGGAACTAAGTGTTCCAATTCATTCCAAAACCTCACCGGACCCGAACCAATTATCCTGAAAATTCACACAACAACTGTAAAGTACAATTTGAGCAGTAAAGGGGGTTGCGGGGTTGTAATACTCAAAACGACCGGCCGGGTCGTTACATTCTCCCCCACTTAAACATACGTTCATCCTCGAACGTGCCAAGAGTTGTTTCCAAGCCATCAAATCACTGTTCCATCTTACCACACACGTACCCGGGGTTGAACCCACGCCACCCTATACCACATAGGCTTGACTACACAATGCAACTGAAAATCATTAATTTTACCTTAGCCCATAAACCTTGGAGTTTTGATTTCCAACCTTTAAAATTTCTTTCAAGATACGAATCTTACATTTACACTCGGCATAAGTCCGAATAAGCTGCATCGAGCTATAACTATAACCACAGATATAATCACCCAGCATATTACACAACTCGCATGCTCGTAGCACCACTCCTGATCGTAGTGACTACTCCAAAACCAACAACATACTAGTATTAAACCCATATCGAACCAAACCTCATCCCAAAACCTTCGTACACTGTTGATAATAAACGAAACATGCGAAATTTCATGACCACTTACCAGATCAACAAGTCACGGAGTTCTCTCGCCCCAACCAGAACCATAATCACTTTCTGAGCCGACTCTCAATATTATACTCTCGAATATACCGAAATCAAACTTGATAGTACCCATTCCAGGTCCAATGACCTTATATTACTAAACATAACTACTCCACAGACATACCGCACCGATATAACTCGGAGCCACAACTCGTGCCATCCGTGCACTAATACGCAACAATTCAAATGTACCCGGTCATGGGAAGTGACTCAAATGAGAGAACTGCCCCTCCAGATTAACAAGTACTTCCACAACGAAACGCTGAAAATACATCATACACCGTAGAACCATCACCCGATTCTAACACGAGGTTCATATTATATACTCCGAGCCACCCTGCTCCAATTTAATAACGACGAAGAGGCAAATGACAAAAATACCACACAAAAACCTGAAAGGACATAACCATTACGCTAACGATCATGCAATACCCAATTACTCATCACACTCAAATTCTGCTATAAAGCTCAAATAGAACTGCACCATCTGTGCACATAACCAACAAATCACAACTCCTCGTAGCATAAAGGAATAACTCCCAGATCATTTGAGAACACGAATAAGTTCAACATCAACCAAATGACACATCCCTCCATAATAGCAGTATGGAGCCAACCATTCCGGCTCGGTGTGGAATACACATCTTAATTGGTCCTACCTATGGACCCCCAAATCAACTCGAGTTACCCACAAATAGATAAAAATTCTTCCGAAAATCCATAATGACTAAATCATAACATATTCTATCATATGGCTAGCTCCGGCCACAACTTCACAGTCCACAACCATGAAACAATCTGCTCCTGAGAACTCCCAATCTCCAAATCCATAGAACATGTGAATCACCATATTTGATTCCATCTCCACCGCCCGAATGCCTAATAACTCTCTCATACACGATCATCCCACAAGAAATACTTTAAATGTTCTTCCGTGCCAATTGATAAAATTTGAATATCAGCAGTCTATCAACCATGTGAGTACCGCAATACTAATTTATACCTCCGTAAGTAAAAAAAAAAATACAATGCGCCTTCTGAAGTCCGCCCCTTTCTCATACAACACCAAGTAGTAATAGTATTTATCTAGTTATTTGAAACCGTCCATGTTGTCCAACATTCGTTACCTTCTCTTCAAGACTGTACTGCTACCTTGTACATGAAAATCTAGCTTTCGTACAACACATAACATCTATCTTGCCATCATGTGAAAAGAACAAGAATCTTATTATCAACTTTGAGTCACCAATAATTTACATACTATTTTAGTTAGAAACCTTTCTCTTCCTTCTTTCCAGGAGGAAATCACAATACATAACACGTTCTCCACTCTGGTAGAAACCATCAAGAATACTTTGGAATCCATTTGCACATAATCAAGCCCACTAAATTTCTCTAACTCGACCAAGCCACGCAGGTCGCCAAGTCCAGGTGTATTGCCACAAAGCACCTGTAGAAAACCCCCACATCATAAGCACTCAAAGAACCGATCATATCTATTACCATACTGATCCAACCTGCTACCAAGCTGTCTTATTTCTCCAAGTCCCTTCCGAATTTGTCTTCAGATTGATACTTCTTCTTGCTAAAATACCATGATCTTTAACCACAACTTACCCCACAAACATTAGCATAGAACCACAACGCCCTACGACCCATAAGCAACTGTATTCTTCTTAAGCACCTTCAAAAATACCACAACTACAACACTCACTCTGAGAATACATTATGTGAATTTGAAATTGTTCTTCTTACCTTCCTTACACAAAAAAATATAGAATCCATACACAAGTCCGGAAACATTCTCAATTGCTATATATAATTCTCAAACCCACTGAAATCTCCTCGGGAGTCACCCACTTTGCTCAAATCTAACTGCACCGCCCAAATGGGCCAAAAGACATGTGTCCCATTAGCACCACAACACTCAAAGAAGTAACTCTACTTTAACACCATATATCAAATTCATACTCCGTGCGCAGTACATCATTCACCAATAACAACTCACTCATCCCGCGAATTTTATTTACTCATACGTGAAATGTAATCCTTAACCAGAAATTTCCTTATTCGAGTCATCCTCGATCTCAACTTCTGCAAGTCATAGCTAACCCACAAGTATGCCTCAGACCAAAATTAAAATTTAACACCTAGCCATGAAATCGAATGGTCAATAGCAGACTCCCCCACTTGGATCAAAGCCATAAATTTAAACACTAGATAACTCGCACTATCCATACTCTATTACTGTCATAATACCGCAGTCGGTTCAATGAAAAATCATTCTCAAGCTCATATAACGCAAACCATAAAATACCTCAATCATCCACTAAGCTCACATTTATTCTCTTGACACTCGAGTCAACTTTATCAGCCAGATTCAAATTCAAATCTCCACCCATACACCCCGTAGGCAGAAAAGAAACTCTCCACTTACATCATAAAAAATACTCCTACATAGATTACTCCGCAGGGGATAATCCACCTGCTTAGCCTCAATCTGGTATCTTGTTATATCTTTTCGCAGTCACAATTACTATGCAATCACTTAGTCAATCTGCGACCAAACTCATTACCCAGACATGAGAATTTAATTTATCGCAAAATTTAACAATATAAAAGATCCTTCAAAACATTCATACTCGAGACTGTACGTCACATTCAAACAAAAATCAAGCACCCAATGGCCATTTCTTTACATTTCAAGGAAACACTTCTCGTCACATTCAAATCGTCTTAACACATCCCGCGGTCATATCATACCCATCATACCGCCATTCCACCGCTCATCGAGCAACAAATTCCACTGTAGGGTCATTACCGGACATATGAATCCAAATGTACAGGTTACAACTAAAGCTACCTAGCCTAAGTTGCGGTATAAACCTGGCCTCAAGTCCTCTAGACTGGCCCACTACCAAAACACAGAATACTCACCTCGAACCTCGTTCATAGAATCACAATCCGGCGATGCACAACTGATACTGAGCACTCATGTGCGCATACGAATACGTGAAAGGAATTCAAAGAGTTTATATCTCAAGCTAAATCAATCTCGCACGATAAGGAAAGAAAAATGTGAAGTATATATCCTAAATGCCCTGTAGCCTCTCAAAGATAAGTATGGACGTCATCATACCGATCCGCAAGACTCTATTGGACACTTTCTAATGACTTGTAAAACCTATGAACCTAGAGCTTTGATACCACCTTATCACGATCCAAAATCCAACTAGTCGTGATGGCACCTAACCCAACCCGCTAGGTAAGACAACTTTCAATTATCCAATTCCAATAACAATTATTAAAGAAATTTAAGTAAGTAATTATCTTATCCTTATACATTCCCCAAGAACTGGTAGTACAAATCATGAGCTTCTAAGAATAGAATATACAAAGCGAAAATGAAATAATACATAGTCTGTTTGAATAATACATAAACAGAGCGTTTATAAATCTAAGGCTACCTTGAACAAAAGGTAGCTACAACAGGAATGCATGTACATCTTCAAGTCCCGCAACCATCGAGCACAACAACAACAACAGCCAACATCTGCACGAAATGTGCAGAAGTGTAGTATCAGTATAACCGACCCCATGTACTGAGTAAGTAACAAACCTAGCAGTAGGTTGAAAGTAGTGACGAGCTTCCACAAAGTGGGTTCCAAAACCAATAGTCCACAACAATCCATAACAACATAAAGCAAATAATACCAGAAGTAACTCAGGGATAAAATACTCAGCCAAATAATGATTTCAAAAATTATAGTTCTTCCTTTCAAATACCTCAGTGAAAACCCAAATCATTTGCTAGAGTTGCCAAAAATATGAATAGTTTGAAAACAATAAATTTCTCCCAAAATCTTGTCAATAATAAATAAGATGTTTCATTTTCCTTCCGGATAACCTGTGTAAAACCAAATGCATCACTATGCCCATCTGTCAACAATGTGTGAAAAATCATGAATGATGTGATGCAGTACAACAAGAGGAAATACATCTCTATGCATGTATGTCATGTGTGCATGCCAAAGCAATGCAACTCATTAATAAAATCATAAACAGACCCTCGGGCAGAACATCACTCATATACAGCCCCTCGGGCAAAACCTCTCAGTCACTCGTGCCACTCGGGCATACCTCACAATCACTCTTGCCACTCGGGCATACCTCACAATCATTCTTGCCACTCGGGCATACCTCACAATCACTCATGCCTCCTAGTCACTCAGCACTCGGCACTCGCACTCAGTAGGTACCTGCACTCACTGGGGGTGTGTACAGACTCTAGAAGGGCTCCTACAGCCCAAGCTCTATAATCTGCACGGACAACTCACGTGCTATAATAATAAAGTATGCTGCAGGCGGGCAACCCCGATCCACACTCATCCTCACAAATCAGGCCCTCGGTCTCACTCAGTCATAAATATACTGCAGGCAGGCAGCCCCGATCCACACTCATCCTCACAAATTAGGCCCTCAGCCGATATCAAACATGCTGCGGCGTGCAGCCCGATCCCATAAATATGCAACATGCTGCGGCGTGCAGCCCGAAATATGCAACATGCTGCGACGTGCAGCCCGATCCCATAAATGTGCAACATGCTGTGGCGTGCAGTCCGATCCCATAAATATGCAACATAAATTAGGCCCTCGACCTCACTCAGTCATAAACCTCTCAAGCCACTCGGGCATCTCAGTAAAACAGGGCATTCGGCCCAAAACATTTATATGCATCAAAATAGAGTCATAAAACTGAGTTATGATATGCAATGAAATGAATATGACTGACTATGAATTTTCAATTTAACACAATAATTTACAGCAATACGACCTCTGAGGGTCCCAATAATACTGGCACATAGCCTCAGCATGATTTTTAATATGCTTTTTAGCTCAATTACTTTAACACATAAAACCGCATGGAAAATGCCAAGGTTATGTAACTATAAGATTCCATATAACAATTATGTCACAATTTCTATAGTGCATGCCCACATGCCCGTCACCTAGCATGTGCGTCACCTACCAACAATTCACAAAATACATATATTCAGGGTTCATACCCTCAATTCTAAGATTAGAAGAGTTACTTAGCTCGGACAAGCCAAATCCAATGTCGAGCAAGTTAAGTAACGCTCCAGAAATCCCATTATGCGTGTATCAACTCCCGAACGGCTCGAATCTACCACAATTAATTTGATTCAGCCCACAAAATTTATAGAAATTAATTCCATATCAAAATACTAATATTTTCACAAAATCCGAAATTACGCCCCAAAAATACCCGTGGGGCCCACATCTCGGAATCCGATAAATCTCAAAAATTTGAACCCCCATTCAACTACGAGTCCAACCATACCAAAATTACTCAAATCCGACCACAACTCGGCCTTCAAATCCTCAATTTAAACTAAGAGAGTTTTCATAAAGGTTTCCAACTTAATTCACCAATTAAATGCTAAAAACAACCATGGATTCAGGTAATTTAACCAATATTGAGTTAATATCACATACCCTGTTGTTTCCTCTAAAAATCGCCCAAATATCGACTCAATCCGAGCTCAAAATCGTTAAAAATTGGAAATGGGATGAAGTCCCATTTTCTGAACTTAAACTTTCTGTCCAGACCTCTCTTCTTCGCGAACGCGATAGGTCCCTCGCATTCGCGATGCACAAAATGTGCTTCCCAACATTTGCTCTTCGCGAACGCGAAGGCAAAAACCTATGCCCACTATGTTTCCCTTCGCGAACGCGATACCCCATACGCGAACGCGATGCACAACCCAGCTTCTATTCGCGAACGCGAGACCCCCTCGCGAACGCGAAGAGTAAATCCTGCCAGCTACAAATTCCTCTTCGCGAATGCGAGGGCCCACTTGGGAACGTGAAGAGAAAATCCTAAAAATACAGCAACAAATATCAGTATTCTCACCAAGGCCAAAAATGATCCGTTAACCATCCAAAACTCACTCGAGCCCCTCGGGACCACAACCAAATATACCAACAAGTCCTAAAACATCATACGGACTTAGTTGAACCCTCAAATCACCTCAAACAACGCTAAAACCATGAATTACATCCCAATTCAAGCCTAATGAACTTTGAAATTTCTAGTTTCTACAAACGACTCCGGAACCTATCAATTCACGTCCAATTGACCTCAAATTTTGCACACAAGTCATAAATGACATAACAGAGCTATTCCAATTTCCAGAATTGTATTCCGACCTCGATATCAAAAAGTCAACTCCCCGGTCAAACTTTCCAAAAATTCAACTTTTGGCATTTCAAGCCTAATTCCACTACGGACCTCCAAATAATTTTCCGGACACGCTCCTAAGTCCAAAATCACTATACGGAGCTATTGGAATCATCAGAATTAAATTTCGAGGTCGTTTACACATAAGTCGACATCCGGTCACTATTTTAACTTAAGCTTTAAACCTTGGAACTAAGTGTTCCAATTCATTCCAAAACCTTACTGGACCCAAACCAATTACCCGGAAAATTCACACAACATCTGTAAAGTACAATTTGAGCAGTAAAGGGGAAAGTGGGGTTGTAATACTCAAAATGACCGGCCAGGTCATTATAATACCGGTACGCCATGAAGCCTAACAATCTCGCGAATGTAAACCTGATCCAGCTGCTCCGAAGAGTAAGTAGTAACCACATGAATGAAATGAGATGACTTGGTCAATCTATCCACAATCACCCAAGCTGCATCAAACTTCCTCTAAGTCCGGGGGAGCCCATCAATGAAATCCATAGTGATCCGCTCCTATTTCCATTCTGGAATCTCTAACTTCTGAAGCAATCCACCCGGTCGCTGATGCTCTTACTTCACCTGCTGACAATTTACGCACCGAGCTACATACTCCACTATATCTTTCTTCATCCGCCTCCACCAGTAGTGTTGTCTCAAGTCCTGATACATCTTTGCAGCATCCAGATGAATAGAGTACCGTGAACTGTGAGCCTTCTGGAGAATCAATGCACGCAAGCCATCTATATTGGGTACACATAGCCTGCCCTGCATCCGTAATACACTGTCATCTCCAATAGTGACTTCTTTGGCATCACCGTGCTGAACTGTGTCCTTAAGGATAAGCAGATGTGGGTCATCATACTGACATCCTCTGATACGATCATAAAGAGAAGACTGAGAAACCACGCAAGCCAAAACTCGGCTCGGCTTGGAAACATCCAATCTAACAAACTGGTTGGCTAAGGCCTGAACATCCAAGGCTAAAGGCCTCTCTACTACCGGTAGATATGCTAAGCTGCCCAAACTCTCCGCCTTACGACTCAAGGCATCAACCACTACATTGGCCTTTCTGGGATGATAGAGAATGGTGACATCATAATCCTTAAGAAATTCCAACTACCTCCGCTGCCGCAAATTAAGATCCTTCTGTTTAAATAGATGTTGTAGACTCCGGTGATCGGCATAAACCTCACAATGCGTACAAATAATGCCGCCAAATCTTTAAGGCATGAGCAATTGCTGCTAACTCAAGGTCGTGAACCTTGTTTAATTGGCGATAATCAATACACATCCGTCTAGAACCATCCTTCTTCTTCACAAATAAGATAGGAGCACCCCAAGGCGATACACTAGGCCGAATGAAGCCCTTATCAAGCAACTCATGTAACTGCTCTTTTAATTCTTTCAACTCTACTAGGGCCATACGATATGGTGGAATAGAAATGGGCTGAGTGCCCGGTAACAAATTAATGCCAAAGTCAATATCCCTGTCGGGTGGCATACCCGGAAGATCCGCTGGAAATACATTGGGAAAATCCCTTACTACTGGAACTGACTCCATGGTAGGAGCATCAACCTAACATCTCTCACATAGGACATATACGCATCACACCCCTTCTCAACCATTCATTGAGCTTTAAGAAATGAAACAACTATGCTAGGAACATGATCCAAGGTACCTCTCCACTCTAGCCGCGGTAGACCTGGCATAGCCAATGACACCGTCTTGGCGTAACAATCAAGGATAGCGTGATAGGGCGACAACCAGTCCATGCCCAAAATAATATCGAAATCCACCATACTAAGCAATAATAAATCAGCTCTGGTCTCAAAACTACTGATAACAATTAAACACGACCGATACACACGGTCCACAATAATAGATTCACCTACGGGTGTAGATACATAAATAGAAGAACTCAAAGAATCATGGGATACGCCCAAATACGGGGCAAAATAAGATGACATATAAGAATAAGTGGAGCCTGGACCAAATAAGACTGATGCATCTCTTTGACAGACCGGAATAATACCTGTGATAACAAAATCGGATGCAACGGCCTCTATCCTAGCAGGAAGGGTATAATATCTGGCCTGGCCTCCCCCTCTAGGGTGACCTCTACCTGTCCGACCTCCCCTCTAGCTGGCTGTGCAGGTGGGGTGGTAACTAGTGCAGTAATCATGGCCTGAGAAGCCTGAGGGCCCTATGGAATAGGTGGGGTCTGAGAAATCTGTGGAGGTGCACCCCTCCTAAGTCTGGGGCAATCCCTCATGATATGACGAGTGTCACCACACTCAAAATAAGCCCTCGGAGGACGTGGCTGCTGGGACTGGCTCGGGCCTGATCGACTAGATTGCCCGCTGAAAGCACCCCGTATAGGAGGTACAGTAGACACTGGCGGTGCATAATATGGAACATGGGGTTTGAGAGTAGCCGAAATACCGTTGGAAGCTGGAAGTGCTGAATGAATAGGACGACTCACATAGCCTCTACCATGACGGGCTGTAGCTGGGGCACGAGAACTATTATATGCGCCAGAATCCCGAGGTCTCTTAGCTTCCCTCTCCTCTCTCTCCCGAGTTCGCATACCCTCCAATCTCCTAGCAATTGACACCACCTGTTGGTATGTGATGTCCATCTCCAGTTCTCGGGCCATACTGAATCTGATACTAGGGTGGAACCTCTCAATAAATCGACGAACCGCTCTCGAACAGTAGAAACTAAGGCTGGTACATGCCTATCCAAATCACTGAATCGGACCGCATATTCTGACACGGTCATAGAACCCTGGCGCATCTATTCAAACTCTGCGCGCCATGCATCTCTAAGACTCTGAGGAACATACTCCCTCAAGAATATATTTGAAAATTGAGTCCAAGTGAGTGAAGCTGCCTCAGCCGGACTATCCAACTCGTATGCCCGCCACCACTGGTAGGCTGCTCCTCTAAGCTGAAATGCCGTGAAAGAAACCCCACTGGATCCATAATACCCATAGTACGGAGGATACTGTGACATTTCTCAAGAAAACCCTGAGCATCCTCTGAAGCTAAACCGCTGAATGTGGGAGGGTGGTACTTCTTGTACCTCTCGAGTCTGAGTTGCTCCCCCTCTGAAACTGCTGCCCTAACCTCGGGCTGAACTGGGACAATTGGCTGCACTGGTATAACCTCTGGGGCATGGTCAACTTGGGCCCGTGGCTCTGGGGTACGAGCGGCAGAAGTTTGTGCTCCTCCCCTGGCCTGAGATGTGGCAGGAGCAAGTGAAATCAACCCTGCCTGAGCTAGAGTGCCAAACATGCTCAAAAACTGGGCAAGAGTCTCCTGAAGTGGAGGGGTAGTAACATGCGTCTCAGGTGTCTGCTCTCCAACTGGAGCTACTGGTGGCTCCTCTGCAGCAGCTCGTGTAAGTGCTTTGGCTACACCACATGGTCTTCCTCGGCCTCTGGCACGGCCTCTGCCTTGGCCCCGGCCTCTTGCGGCTCCAACAAGGGGTACGGGTATCTGATCATCGGATCCAGTTGTGCGTGTCCTCACCATCTGTGAGAGAATAGAAAGACAATGGTTTAAAATTTTGAAGTCAACAAATGCGCACCATAAGGAATCAAAGAAGTGAATATTTTCCTAACAGTTCCAAAGCCTCCCCAATATAAGTACAGACGTCTCTGTACCAATCCGCGAGACTCTACTAAACCTGCTTTTGACTCATAACACCTATGAACCTAGAGCTCTGATACCAACTTGTCACGACCCCAAATTCCCTCCGTAGGATGTCGTGATGGAGCAAAGTCACTAATACTAGGTAAGCCTATCTATGCGGAATAACAATAGAAATCTGAAATAAATAAATCTGTAATTTCACATAATTTCAACTCCCAAAATATGGTAGGAATAAGTCACAAGCTTCTAAGAACTTATCCTCAATGTTTATATATATCAGAGTCTAAATAAAAATAAGGAAACAACATAATAAGGATAGAAGGGGACTCCGGAGTCTGCGGACGCTGGCAGATATATCTCGAAGTTTCCGTACATACGTAGCTCACTGATATCTGGGTTAGTAGGAAGTACCTGAATTTGCACAAAAAGATGTGCAGAAGCGTAGTATGAGTACACCACATCGGTACCCAGTAAGTGCCAAGCCGAACCTCGGTAGAGTAGTGACGAGGTCAGGTCAGGCCCTACTGCAATAATAAAAGACATGGTGAAAAGTTTAACAATAAAATAATAACAAAAAAAAAAATAAAAATGGAAATGAATCAAGTAAGTGGTATGTCACCATTAAATTACGTAGAATAATGGCAAATAATATCTCGCAGAAAGAAAACAGAAATTTACAACTTTAAGAAAAATCACAACAATAATCAAAGGCAAATGCAGCCATAAAAAAATATCAACAAAGGCACTCCCGAGGTACCGCCTCGTAGTCCCAAATCATAAATAAATTCACAATATCTTCATTTTCTTATATCACCGCGGGAGCCTTCACATTTAATTTTAAAGAAAATATATTTTTTTTCTCTAAATAGCATATCGCGTTTTAGCCACCCTTATCACACCGTATAACTTCTAGTAGTTCCCCTACTAGCCACGCGAACCAAGCCACTCTTATCTCACCGCATGCGTTTCAGCACCCATACCTTATACCACCGCATGCGTATCAATATCATAATATATCACAATTTGCACCTCAAGTGCCCAAATATTTTCACTTGCCAAAATAAATCAACAACAATATTTTCTATAATAAAGAGCTCACGGCTCATGCCAAAAATAAATCAACAACAATATTTTCCTTAATAAGGAGCTCACGGCTCAATCACAATGAGTACGAAAATCTCACAAAATATCCAGCAAAAATAATATTTCGCAAATTTAACACCTTGTCTAAATATCAAATTTTCAAATGTAAAATATTTCATTTTTAATAATATTTAAATTAAAAAATCTATCCTTCAAATAATGCACAGAACAAAAGGAACAGAGTTTCAACTAAACAGGTAAAACACTTAGCAGGAACATGTCAGGCAAATTTAAAATACGAAAATATATTAATGATGATGAATATAAGATAATAAAATAATTTAAAGACATAATCTTCCGCAATTAACTCGTGTACACACTTGTCACCTCGTGTACACAATTCTCAACACATTACAATTATCATATCAATACAAATCCTAGGGAAAATTTTCCCCACATAAGGTTAAGCAAGTCACTTACCTCAAACCACGCTCAATCAGTCAAGTAGTATGCATTTTTCTCAATTTTCCGACTCCGATCGGCTCGAATCTAATCATAATTAATTCAATTCAATCAATACAAATTATAAGAATAAATTCCATAAGAAAATATAAATTTTCTAATAAAATTTGAAATTTAACCCAAAAAATGCCTGTGGGGCCCACATTTCGGAACCCGATAAAAGTTACAAAATACGAATGCCCATTCAACCACGAGTCCAACCATACTATTTTTATTAAAATCCGACATCAACTCGACCCTCAAAACTTCAAATTAAACCAAGATAGTTTTCTAAATCTTCCAACTTAATTCACCCATTAAATGTTAAAACAACCATGAATTCGGGTAATTTGACCAATATTGAGTTAAGAACACTTACCCCGTTATTTTTCTTGAAAATCTCAAGAAAATTGCCTTTTCCCATGCTCCAAATCGGTAAAAATAGAAAATGGACGAAGTCCCATTTTCAGAACTTAAACGTTCTGCCTAGTGATTTCTTCTATGCGATCGCGGACCAACTCACGCGACCGCGAAGCAAAAATTTTTACTGCCCAAAAATAACTCTACGTGATCGCGAAAAATTCCACGTGATCGCGAAGCACAGCCTCCACAAGCCTACGCGATCGTGAAGCTTCTCACGTGATCGCGAAGCATTAAGTGCGTGACCCATCTCCTCCCTCCGTTTCTCTTCGCGAACGCGGCCTAGCCCACGCGTTCGCGATGCACAGTGTTCTCAAGCTACGCGATCGCATAGAGTAAAATCTCCACTGCCCACTTAAGCCTACGCGATCGCGGACCTTCTCACGCGATCGCATAGAAGAAAACCAGACTTGAGCACCAGAAAATTTCAGCAAAACACCAAGTCCAAAAATTGATGTGTTAACCATCCGAAACTCACCCGAGGCCCCGAGATCTCAACCAAATACACCAACAAGTCCTAAAACATCATACGAACTTAGTCAAAGCCTCAAATCACATTAAACAACGCTAAAATCACGAATCAAACTCCACTTCAAGCTTAATCAAACTTAGAAATTATAACTTTTACATTCGATGCCGAAACCTATTAAATCAAGTCCGATTGACCTCAAATTTTGCACACAAGTCATAAATAACATAACGGACCTATTCAAATTTCCAGAATCGAATTTCGAGCTAATATCAAAAAGTCAACTCCCCGGTCAAACTTTCAAACTTAGATTTCTATTTTAGTCATTTCAAGCCTAATTTAACTACGGGCCTCCAAATAATTTTTCGGACACGCTCCTAAGTTCAAAATCACCATACAGAACTATTGGAATTATCAAAATTCTATTCCGGGGTCGTTTACACATAGGTCGACATCCAACCAACTTTTTCAACTTAAGTTTTAAACTTTGGAACTAAATGTTCCAATTCATTCCAGAAACCTCACCGGGCCCATACCAATTACCCCGACAAGTCACATAACAGTTATAAAGTACAGAATGAGCAGTAAATAAGAAAACGGGGCTACAACTTTTAAAACGACTGGCCGGGTCGTTACAATATTTTCCTAACTTTTTCTTGGGAAGTCATTTTCCTCTAATTTCAGAAAAATATGATATGTATGAAAATAGTTTTCAAACTATTTTGTGCAACCAAACAGTGAAAAATGAAAAAATATTTTCCGAAAAGTAATTTCCGTCATACCAAACACACCCATAATCTATAAAGTTTCGATTTATCAGCTATTTCAAATATCGTGTTCTACCCATATTGTTACAGTTCTAAAGAGCCATATATATATATATATATAAAATATTTTTCTAACTTTTTTCAGGAAAGTCATTTTTCTCCAATTTCAGAAAAATATGATATGTATGACAATAGTTTTCAAACTATTTTGTGCAACCAAACAGTGAAAAATGGAAAAATATTTTTCGAAAAAGTAATTTCCGTCATACCAAACACACCCATAATCTATAAAGTTTCGATTTATCAGCTATTTCAAATATCGTGTTCTACCCATATTGTTACAGTTCTAAAGAGCCATATATATATATATAACTATATATATATATATATATATATATATATATATATATATATATATATATATATATATAATAACTTATAGACATTAGCCTTTGAGTTTCTTTACTGCTCCCATTAATTCTGTTTCTCAACATTATGTCTATCGTGGTTTTACCACCAAAGTAATTGGAATATAACATGTTTTGTTTGACACGATGAGCTCATTAGCTGCATGCTAATTATCGTATTCAAGTCTTATCATCAACCATCCAAAAGAAAACTTAATGGTTAAGACGTTAAAATTTGAATCCCTAATGAGTTCGAAGTCTACTAACGTATCGGTGAATCAGTTCTACTTCTTTGATAATTATGTGAAACGTGTCTTATCATTAATATATATCAACATCATAAATTATGAGATTTGATTACTCCAAAGCGGAGAAGTTCAATTTTAACGGGAAAATATTGTCGTAGAATTCGAAATTTTAACGGATCAAGCTAAATCCTAAATTTAAGATACTACAAGACTCTTGAAATCTTAGGAGTCTATCAGGATTTCTTGGAGGTTACTCTACCCTAAATTCTAACGCACACCTATATAAAGGGATACATATTCCCTTGAAGAGGCATCTCAAAATTTTCATAAACTCTTGGCATATTTACAAAGAGATCAAAATATGGCCGGATACTTCTTGACAATCAAGTTGATCAAGAAACTGGAGATCAAATACATCCCTAGGAGGTCTGTATCATCCTACATTCGAGAAATATCATGGAGATAATCGGGAGAGAAGAATCAAGAGAGAAACAGTATTGTACTCACAATTGATTAGTAAAAATATTTTTCTCTTATTTTGTGATTGCAGTTTATTTTTCATATCTTGAAAATTTATTTCAAACAAATTGGCACGTCCAGTGGGACCAGTTCTGCCCTTCATCTCTTCCTCCAACAAATCAAAAACTATAAGTTTCAAAATTATCTGTTGCGATGGTCGGGTACTTCAAGTTTCGTCTTCAAATTTCGGCAAACCTACACCCCCGACAAACCCTGAATTAGGGGGCATTTGTAGACATCAAAATTTTAACGGTTCAAGCTAAATCATAAATTCAAGATACTACAAGACTCTTGAAATCCTATGAGTCTATCAAGGTTTCTTGGAGGTTACTCTACCCTAAACCCTAACTCATACCTATATAAAGGGATACATATTCCCTTGAAGAGGCATCTCAAAAATCCCATAAACTCTTGGCACATTCACAAAGAGATTAAAATATGGCCTGATACTTCTTGACAATCAAATAGTTCAAGAAGCTGGAGACCAAAGACATCCGCAGGAGGTCTGCATCATCCTACATTCGAGAAATACGCTGCTTCAATCCTCGAATCACGAAGATAATCAGGAGAGAAGAATCAAGGGAGAAACATAATTGTACTCATAATTGATTAAAAATATTTTTCTCTTATTTTGTGATTGCAGTTTATTTTTCATATCTTGAAAATTCATTGCAAACAATTGCAACATATAGTTAATAATATCATGACTGAAAAATTTAGAGGAGCTAAAATTGATCAGAAAATAATACTGGAATCATCATTAATTTATTGGAAGTCCTAGGGAAGTTCAATTTTTTGGGATGTTGCGATTGGAAGAAAAATGTGTACGTCATGTTATTGAGAAACTTATATCCCTCAGATCACTTATGTAATGGTATATAGTCCCCGACAATGTTATGAATGGAGAAATCCTAATGAACTCATAATGTACTTCCAAATCGTGTGTTTATCCCCAAAATCCAACTTTGACATTCAGAAAAATATCCTTTTTAACTGTGCACAAGTAGTTTTCAATATGTTTGTTCAACATTAAAAAAAAGTTTTGCAATAAACCTCAATTTTTTTTTTATCTTAAACGTGCGTAGTTAACATTATGATTCAAGTTCATAGTAAATTTAATATAGTTTTCTTTCTTCTAATAATAGATTAAAAATTTACGTTCAACGCGCATACATAAAAACTAGTACTATATTAAAAGCACGAAAGCTTTTAGCGAAATGTTGTTCACCTTTTTTACCCTTCAAAATTAAAGTTTATACTAGATAAAATAGTCACTTAATTATTTTTCTAATATTTAGGAATATTTATTTAATTAATTCCCTACTATTTAGGAATAGCCATTTAATTAACTTCCTAATATCTAAGACTTTGAAATCAACTAAAACTTTACTTATTAGTAAATACCTACTTATTTTAATTATGTAGATTAATCCCACCCCAATTTTTTATCTTAAACGTGCGTAGTTAACATTATAATTCAAGTTCATAGTAAATTTAATATAGTTTTCTTTCTTCTAATAATTGATTAAAAATTTACGTTCAACGCACATACATAAAAACTAGTACTATATTAAAAACACGAAAATCCTTAGCGAAATGTTGTTCGCCTTTTTTACCCTTCAAAATTAAAGTTTATACTAGACAAAATAGTCACTTAAATTTTTTTCTAATATTTAGGAATATTCATTTAATTAAATCCCTGCTATTTAGGAATAGCCATTTAATTAACTTCCTAATATCTAGGACTTTGAATCAACTAAAACTTTACTTATTAGTAAATGCTTTTTTATTTTAATTGTCATGACCCAATTTCTCCTATAGGCCGTGATGACGCTCAACGTCGCCGCTAGGCAAGCGAATGGTGAACTAATCATGTGTTTATTCTTTTTAACAATTTTTGGCATAGTTGACTTTTATTTATTAGGTAAATAATAGGTAAAAAATTTAATAAAGTAAAGCGTAAACAAATATAAGAGCAAGTTTGGTGTAATAATTACTCAAAAGCCATCAAATATCTACTAACATATTTTCAAGACCTGGTATCATAAGTGCTCACCACTAAGCCGCTGGGTATCGGGGGTGCGCACTGGAATGACTGCCAGATGCACCTACCTCAGATCCTACACGATTAGTGCAGAAATGTAGCCTGAGTACATAAATAATATGTACCCAGTAAGTATCCAGTCTAACGTCGAAGAAGTAGTGACGAGTGGTCGACATTGACACTTACTATGGGCCAACAATAAAATGCAGAAACTCTAAACAGTTATGGAATATGAAAATAATAATAATAACACAATAACAAATAGTTAATAAATAATTCTTTAACTGATAATAAATTTCAAAATTTTCATCTAACACATACTAGTTCCAAATCACTTCCGGTTATTAAATATATTATACCTCTCAAGCCATAACATAATATCAAGTGTAATCGGGTTCTAAGTTTTATCACGCACGATTTATACCGAGGTCGTACGACCCGATCCAAAATACTGTGTGCACTATCGAGGGTCGAACGACACGAACCATAGATGCATATACTGCCGAGGCAAACGGCCCGATCCCACGAGAATAAAGAAGTTTACCTCGCTCGCGAAAGTACTTGCGGCGCGAGAGGACATGGATTTATCAGAGTTATTAGGTATTCCTCAATTCTTTTCCCAAATAAGAAATCTAACTTGGAAGTTTTCAACTTTAAAATCTCTAGTCTCAACTATATTTAAGATAATTAATAAGCACAACAAGTATGACATTACAATTAAAATATGATGAAAATCTAAGACTACCCGGACATCTCATGGAATATAGCTACGCACGGACTCTCATCACCTAGTGCGTACGTAGCTCCCCACACAAGAAATTCACAACAAAAATATACCTAAGGGGATAAGTTCCCTCTTACAAGGTTAGACAAGAGACTTACCTCGTTCTCAAGCTCACTTCCGATCCACAAATACGCTCTAAATCCTCAACTTGGTGCCAAACAACCCGAAACATACAAATATTATATAAATAAATCAATATATATGTCACGACCCAAAATCTGACTAGTCGTGATGGCACCTAACCCAACCCGTTAGGTAAGCCAATTACCAAATATCCCATTCCAATAATGATTATTAAAGTAATTTAAGTAAATAAAGGTCTTAATCTTATACAATCCCCATTAGTACAAATCATGAGCTTCTAAGAATAGAGTTTATAAAGCGGAGATGAAATAAATACATAGTCTGTTTGAATAGTACATAAATAGAGCTTTTATAAATCTAACGCTGCCATGAACAAGAGGCAGCTACAATAGGAACGCAGGTACATCTTCAAATCCGGCAACCGTCGAGCACATCAACAACAGCAGCCAACATCTGCACGCAATGTGCAGCAGTATAGTATCAGTACAACCGATCCCATGTACCGAGTAAGTAACAAACCTAATCTTAGGTTGAAAGCAGTGACGGGATTTTACCAAAGTCGGGTCCAAAACCAATAGTTCACCACAATCCATAAAACCGTAAAGCCAATAATATAAGAAGTAACTTAAAAATAAAATACTCAGCTAAATCATGATTTCTAAAAATAGTACTTCCCTTTCAAGTACCTCAGTGAAAAACCCAAATCGTTTACCAAAGATTCAAAAGAAAATATGAATAAGTTTGAAAGCAATAATTTTTCCAAAATCCTTTCAATAATAAATGATATTTTTCATTTTCTTTCCAGATAACCCATGTAAAACAAATGCATCACTATACCCATCTGTCAACATGTGTGATAAATCATGAATAATGTGATACTGTACAACATGAGAAAAATATATCTCTATGCATGTATGTCATGTGTGCATGTCAAAGAAATATATCTCAGAGATTGTACTCATATACTCACACTCTCAGAGTACTCAATCTTACTGTCTCGCATTCTCTCTCACTATGCTCAGCACACTCAATCACTCAGCGTTATACCATACCTGCTGCGACGTGCAACCCGATCCCTATTTATAGTCGACTGCACTCAGTGAGGGTGTGTACAGACTCATGAGGGGTCCTACAGCCCAAGAGCTATAAGCACGGATAACTCACGTGCTATAATATTATATCTGGATCCGCATGGACAACTCATATGCTGCACGGACAACTCACGTGCTATAATAATATCTGGATCCGCACGGCCAACTCACGTGCTGCACGGCCAACTCACGTGCAATAGTATAATATATGGATCTGCACGGCCAAGTCACGTGCTGCACGGCCAACTCACGTGCAATAGTATAATATATGGATCCGCACAGCCAACTCACGTGCTGCACGGCCAACTCACGTGTAATAGTATAATATATGGATCCGCACGGCCAACTCACGTGCAATAGTATAATATATGGATCCGCACGGCCAAGTCACGTGCTGCAAGGCCAACTCACGTGCAATAGTATAATATATGGATCCGCACAGCCAACTCACGTGCTGCACGGCCAACTCACGTGTAATAGTATAATATATGGATCCGCATGGCCAACTCACGTGAAATAGTATAATATATATAAAGCCAACATGGTCTGCTGCGGCGTGCAACCCGATCCCAAAAAAACAATAGCTTCATAATCAGGCCCTCGGTCTCCCTCAGTCATCAATCTCTCCAGTATCTCTCTCACGGGCTCACAATGTTATGAGAATAGCCCAAAATGATGATATGATGTATCAATTAATAACAACAGAGACTGAGATATGATATGCAATGAAATGTATATGACTGAGTATGAATTTTCAATTTAAAATAAATAATTCACAATAATATGACCTCTGTGGGTCCCAATAATACTGGCACATAGCTTCAACATGATTTTTAATATGCTTTTCAGCTCAATTTCTTTAACTCATAAAACCACCTGGAAAAATGCCAAGATCATTTAACTACAAAATTCCACAGAAATAATTATGTCACAATTTCTATAGTGCACGCCCACACACCCGTCACCTAGCATGTGCGTCACTTCCAAACAATTAACAAAATACATAAATTCAGGGTTCATACCCTAAACTCCAAGATTAGAAGAGTTACTTACCTCGAACAAGCCGAATCCAATGTCGAGCAAGCTAAGCAATGCTCCAGAAATTCCATTCTGCACGTATCAACTTCCAAACGGCTCGAATCTAGTCACAATTAATTTGATTCAGCCCACAAAATTTATAGGAATTAATTCCATATCAAAATACTAATATTTTTCAAAAATCCAAAATTACGCCTCATAAATCACATGTGGGGCCCATGTCTCGGAATCCGATAAAAGTTATAAAATCCGGAAGCCCATTCAACCACGAGTCTAACCATACTAATTTTACAGAAATCCGACCTCAACTCATCCTACACGATTAGTGCAGAAATGTAGCCTGAGTACATAAACAATATGTACCCAGTAAGTATCCAGTCTAACGTCGAAGAAGTAGTGACGAGTGGTCGACATTGACACTTACTATGGGCCAACAATAAAATGCAGAAACTCTAAACAGTTATGGAATATGAAAATAATAATAATAACACAATAACAAATAGTTAATAAATAATTCTTTAACTGATAATAAATTTCAAAATTTTCATCTAACACATACTAGTTCCAAATCACTTCCGGTTATTAAATATATTATACCTCTCAAGCCATAACATAATATCAAGTGTAATCGGGTTCTAAGTTTTATCACGCACGATTTATACCGAGGTCGTACGACCCGATCCAAAATACTATGTGCACTATCGAGGGTCGAACGATATGAACCATAGATGCATATACTGCCGAGGCAAACGGCCCGATCCCACGAGAATAAAGAAGTTTACCTCGCTCGCGAAAGTACTTGCGGCGCGAGAGGACATGGATTTATCAGAGTTATTAGGTATTCCTCAATTCTTTTCCCAAATAAGAAATCTAACTTGGAAGTTTTCAACTTTAAAATCTCTAGTCTCAACTATATTTAAGATAATTAATAAGCACAACAAGTATGACATTACAATTAAAATATGATGAAAATCTAAGACTACCCGGACATCTCATGGAATATAGCTACGCACGGACTCTCATCACCTAGTGCGTACGTAGCTCCCCACACAAGAAATTCACAACAAAAATATACCTAAGGGGATGAGTTCCCTCTTACAAGGTTAGACAAGTGTCACGACCCCAAATTCCCTCCGTAGGATGTCGTGATGGCACCTAGTCTCTAAGACTAGGTAAGCCTATCAATGCGGAATAATAATAAATATCTGAAATAAATAAACTACAATTCAAACAATTTCAACTCCCAAAACCCGGTAAAAATAAGTCACAAGCTTCTAAGAATTTATTCTCAATGTCTCTATATGTCAAGGTCTAAATAAAATATAAGGAAGCAACATAAAATGATAGAAGGGGACTCCGGAGTCTGCGGACGCTGGCAGATATACCTCGAAGTCTCCGTGCGCAAGTAACTCACTGACGTCTAGGCTGGTAAAATGTACCTGGATCTGCACAAAAAGATGTGCAGAAGCGTAGTATGAGTACACCACATCGGTACCCAGTAAGTTCCAAGCCTAACCTCGGTAGAGTAGTGACGAGGTCAGGTGAGGCCCTACTGGAATACAATAATGGCATGGTAAAATGTTTATCAATGTAGTAAAATAAAATGACATTGGAAATAAATCAAATAGTATGTCACATTTAATGACATCAAATAATTACAAATAATATCTCGTGGAATCAAAACAGAATTTCCTTCAACTTTATCAAAATCACAACAATTAATCGAAAGCAACTATGGCCATAAATCAATATCATCAAGGGCACTCCCGAGGTATCGCCTCGTAGTCCCAAATCATAAATAAATTCACAATATCTCATTTTCTTATATCACAGCGGGAGCCTTCACAATTTATTTAAAGAAAACATTTTTCCCGAAATAGCATCCCGCGTTTTAGCCACCCTTATCACACCGCATGACTTTTAGTAGTTCCCCTACTAGCCACGCGTATCAAGCCACCCTTATCTCACCGCATGCGTTTCAACACCCAGACCTTATACCACCGCATGCGTATCAATATCACAATATATCACAATTTGCAACTCAAGTGCTCAAATAATTTAACTTGCCAAAATAATTCAACAACAATATTTTTTCACAATAAAGAGCACACGGCTCATGCCAAAGTAAATCATCAATAATAGTTTTCCACAATAAAGAGCTCACGGCTCATGCCAAAATAAATTATCAATAATAGTTTTTCACAATAAAGAGCTCACGACTCATGTCAAAATAATTCATCAATAATATTTTTTCACAATAAAGAGCTCACGGCTCATGTCAAAATAATTCAACAATAATATTTTTCCACAATAAAGAGCTCACGGCTCATGTCAAAATAATTCATCAATAATATTTTTTCACAATAAAGAGCTCACGACTCATGTCAAAATAATTAAACAATAATATTTTTTCACAATAAAGAGCTCACGGCTCACTCCCAATGAGTATAAAAATATTTAGGAGTAAATAATTTAGGAAAATAATATTTCAAAATCTTTACTACGTTGCTTTAATATCAAGTTTAAAAATGTCAAATACTTCATATTAATAATATTTAATTTAAAGAAAATCAACCTTCAAATAATGCACAGAATAAAAGAAACCAAGTTTCAACTAAACAGGTAAAACAATTAGTAAGAAAAGATCAAACAAATTTGAAGTATATATCTCAGATCAATGATGAAGAATATAACAAGATAAAATAATTTAATAAATGCGTAACAGTGATCTACACAATTTTAAAATATAATCTTTCGCAATTTAGCCCGTGTACACACTCGTCACCTCGTGCACATGAATTTCAACACATTTTAATAATCACATCAATACCAATCCTAGGAGAAATTTCCCCCACACAAGGTTAGACAAGTCACTTACCTCGACTTGCTCCAATTTAACCAAGTATTATGCTTTTTCCTCGATTTTCCGACTCCGATCGACTCGTATCTAGTCATAATTAATTCGATGCAGTCAACAAAAATTATAGTAATCAATTTCATAAGAAAATATTACATTTTTATTAAAATCCGAAATTAGCTCAAAATTTGCCCGTGGGGCCCACATCTCGGAATCCGGCGAAACTTATAAAATCCGATAACCCATTCAATTACGAGTCCACCCATACCAATTTTACCAAAATTCGATAACAACTCGACATCCAAATCTTAAATTTTTGTTTTTGGAAGATTTTGCAAAAATCTTGATTTTTCTTCCATAAATTCACGGATTCATGATGTAAATGAGTATGGAATCATGAAATATAATCAATATAGGATAAGGAACACTTACCCCAATGTTTTCCCGTGAAAATCGCCCAAAAATCGCCCAAGAACCGTGCTCCAAAAATCCAAAACGAAATGAATGAAATGAGCATTTTTGGTCCTTAAGTTTCTGCCAATCCGTCACTAAAAATCCATTTTTCGTCACTAAAAGTCTATGAGAAACAGCTCTACCAGTCTTACTTCAATTGATCATAACTTTATGTACAAATGTCCAAATGATAAATGGTTTAACGTTATGGAAACTAGAATCCACCGACTACAACTTTCGTGTTTTGCAATTTTCTGATTCGTTATGCATTGAGAGATATAAGCTCCCAAAATCGGCTGCACGCATCAGAATTTCTGGCGAAATTTCTGGCGAAACTGCTCTACCAGCCTTCATTCAATCGATCATAACTTTCTGTACAAATGTCCAAATAATGCATAGTGTAATTTTCTGGAACCTATAATCATACGACTACAACTTTCATGTTTTGAATATTTTCTGATTCCTTATGCATTGCAAGATATAAGCTTCCAAAGTTGGCTCCACGCACGGAATTTCTGCAACAGAAATTTCCAGCACTCTTTGTCCGAAATCCATTCCGTTTACCTTCCGAAATCCACCCGAGACCCTCGGGACCTTAACCAATTATTCCAACATGTCCCAAAATACCATACGAACTTAGTCGAGCCTTCAAACTACATCAAACAACATCAAAACGATGAATCACACCTCAAATCAAAATCAATAAACTTTGAATTTTTAAATTCTATATCTTGTGTCGAAACACATCAAATCAATTCGGAATGACTTCAAATTTTGCACACAAGTCATAAATGACATAACTGAGTTATGAAAATTTTCAGAATCGGATTTCGACCCTGATATCAAAAAGTCAACCCCTCGGTCAAACTTTCCAAAAATTCAACTTTCGACATTTCAAGCCTAATTCTACTACGGACTTCCAAATAAAATTCCGATCATGCTCCTAAGTCCAAAATCACCATACGGAGCTGTTGGAATCATCAAAATTCTATTCCGGGATTGTTTGCACATAATTTGACATCCGATCACTATTTAAACTTAAACTTTTAATTTTTCATCAAAATTCCATATCTCGGGCTAAGGACCTCAGAATTTGATTTCGGGCATACGCCTAAGTCCCAAATCACGATACAGACCTACCAAAATTGTCAAAACACTTATCCGGGTCTGTTTGCTAAAAATGTTGACCAAAGTCAACTCAGTTGAGTTTTAAAGCTCTAATTCACATTTTAATTCATTTTTCACCTGAAAACTTTCTGAAATTTTTTTACGGACTGCACACTCAAGTCGAGTAATGGTAAATAGTGCTTAGATCACATAATTAATCATTAAATTTAAATATAACATTTTGGGTCATCACAACAAGAGACTTACCTCGTTCTCAAGCTCACTTCCGATCCACAAATACGCTCTAAATCCTCAACTTGGTGCCAAACAACCCGAAACATACAAATATTATATAAATAAATCAATATATATGTCACGACCCAAAATCTGACTAGTCGTGATGGCACCTAACCCAACCCGTTAGGTAAGCCAATTACCAAATATCCCATTCCAATAATGATTATTAAAGTAATTTAAGTAAATAAAGGTCTTAATCTTATACAATCCCCAAAGAACTGGTAGTACAAATCATGAGCTTCTAAGAATAGAGTTTATAAAGCGGAGATGAAATAAATACATAGTCTGTTTGAATAGTACATAAACAGAGCTTTTATAAATCTAACGCTACCATGAACAAGAGGCAGCTACAATAGGAACGCAGGTACATCTTCAAATCCGGCAACCGTCGAGCACATCAACAACAGCAGCCAACATCTGCACGCAATATATAGAAGTATAGTATCAGTACAACCGACCCCATGTACTGAGTAAGTAACAAACCTAATCTTAGGTTGAAAGCAGTGACGGGATTTTACCAAGGTCGGGTCCAAAACCAATAGTTCACCACAATCCATAACAACGTAAAGCCAATAATATAAGAAGTAACTTAAAAATAAAATACTCAGCTAAATCATGATTTCTAAAAATAGTACTTCCCTTTCAAGTACCTCAGTGAAAAATCCAAATCGTTTACCAAAAATTCAAAAGAAAATATGAATAAGTTTGAAAGCAATAATTTTTCCAAAATCCTTTCAATAATAAATGATATGTTTCATTTTCTTTCCAGATAACCCATGTAAAACAAATGCATCACTATGCCCATCTGTCAACATGTGTGATAAATCATGAATAATGTGATACTGTACAACATGAGAAAAATACGTCTCTATGCATGTATGTCATGTGTGCATGTCAAAGAAATGTATCTCAGAGATTGTACTCATGTACTCACACTCTCAGAGTACTCAATCTTACTGTCTCGCATTCTCTCTCACTATGCTCAGCACACTCAATCACTCAGCGTTATACCATACCTACTGTGACGTGCAGCCCGATCCCTATTTATAGTCGACTGCGCTCAGTGAGGGTGTGTACAGACTGATGAGGGGTCCTACAGCCCAAGAGCTATAAGCACGGATAACTCACGTGCTATAATATTATATCTGGATCCGCATGGACAACTCATATGCTGCACGGACAACTCACGTGCTATAATAATATCTGGATCCGCACGGCCAACTCACGTGCTGCACGGCCAACTCACGTGCAATAGTATAATACATGGATCCGCACGGCCAAGTCACGTGCTGCACGGCCAACTCACGTGCAATAGTATAATATATGGATCCGCACGGCCAACTCACGTGCTGCACGGCCAACTCACGTGTAATAGTATAATATATGGATCCGCATGGCCAACTCACGTGAAATAGTATAATATATTTAAAGCCAACATGGTCTGCTGCGGCGTGCAGCCCGATCCCAAAAAAACAATAGCTTCATAATCAGGCCCTCGGTCTCCCTCAGTCATCAATCTATCCAGTATCTCTCTCACGGGCTCACAATGTTATGAGAATAGCCCAAAATGATGATATGATATATCAATTAATAACAACAGAGACTGAGATATGATATGCAATGAAATGTATATGACTGAATATGAATTTTCAATTTAAAATAAATAATTCACAACAATATGACCTCTGTGGGTCCCAATAATACTGGCACATAGCTTCAACATGATTTTTAATATGCTTTTCAGCTCAATTTTTTTAACTTATAAAACCACCTGGAAAATGCCAAGATCATTTAACTACAAAATTCCACAGAAATAATTATGTCACAATTTCTATAGTGCACGCCCACACGCCCGTCACCTAGCATGTGCGTCACTTCCAAACAATTAACAAAATACATAAATTCAGGGTTCATACCCTCAACTCCAAGATTAGAAGAGTTACTTACCTCGAACAAGCCGAATCCAATGTCGAGCAAGCTAAGTAATGCTCCAGAAATTCCATTCTGCGCGTATCAACTTCCAAACGGCTCGAATCTAGTCACAATTAATTTGATTCAGCCCACAAAATTTATAGGAATTAATTCCATATCAAAATACTAATATTTTCCAAAAATCCGAAATTACGCCTCATAAATCACATGTGGGGCCCATGTCTCGGAATCCGATAAAAGTTATAAAATTCGGAAGCCCATTCAACCACGAGTCTAACCATACTAATTTTACAGAAATCCGATCTCAACTCAACCTCCAAATCTTCAAATCTTATTTTCAAATCCCTAAGTTTAAACCCCCGATTTACACCTCAAAAATATGTAATCTAGTCGGATTATTCTATGATAATTCAATATTATGCAGTAAAAATGATCACAAGTGACTTACCTCAAGTTTCCCTTGAATTCTCTCTCAAAATCGCCCCAAAAACCGTGCTTGAAGGCCAAAAAATGGCAAAAACTCGAAACCCCTCTTTTTTAACATTCTGTCCAGGATTTTCGCACCCGCGGTGATTTCTTTACACCTGCGGTCTTTGCACCCGCGGTGATTTCTTCGCGCCTGCGGTCTTTGCACTCGTGATTCTTTCCTCGCGATGATTCCTTCGCACCCGCGATGATTCCTTCGCACTCGCAGTTTTTGCACCCGCGATGACTGTTTTCGCACCCGCGATGATTGTTTTCGCACCCGCGGTGCCTGGACAGCCCATGCATTTTTGCTTCTGCGAATCATTTCTCACATCCGCGAGCTCGCACCTGCGGCCCTTTTTCGCGCAGGTGCGATCACACCAGCAGCCCAGCTGCTTCAGCTCTTCCTCCAAATTCAAATTTGATCCGTTAAGCATCCGAAACTCACCCGAGGCCCCTGGGACCCCGTCCGAACATATCAACAAGTTTCATAACATAACAAGGACCTACTCGAGGCCTCAAATCATATCAAACAACATCAAAATGATGAATCGCACCTCAAATCAAAATCTATGAACTTTGAACTTTCAAATTCTATATCTTGTGCCGAAACATATCAAATCAATCCGGAATGACTTCAAATTTTGCACACAAGTCATAAATGACATAACGAAGCTATTCAAATTTCCAAAATCAGATTTTGACCTCGATATCAAAAAGTCTATCCCCGGTCAAACTTTCCAAAATTTAATTTTCGGCATTTCAAGCCTAATTTCACTATGGACTTTCAAATAATTTTCCGGACACGCTCCTAAGTACGAAATTACCATACGGAGCTATTGAAATCATCAAAATTAAATTTCGAGGTCGTTTACTCATAAGTCAATATCCGGTCAACTATTTTAACTTAAGCTTACAACATGAAAATTCATCCTTCCAAGCTAGCTCTGAAATACCTTAAAACCAAAACCGACAATTCACACAAGTCATAATACCTCGTAGGAAGTTATTCAAGACGTCAAATAGTTGAAAGGAGCGTAAATTTTCAAAACGACCGGTCGGGTCGTTACAATCTCCCCTACTTAAATATACGTTCGTCCTCAAATGTGCCATGAGTTGTTTTCAAGCCACAAAATCACTATTCTCTCTTATCACGCACGTACCCGGGGGTGAATCCACGTCACCCTATTCCATATGAGCTTGACAACACAATACAACTGAAAATCCTTAATTTAACCTTAGCCAAAAAACCTTGGAATTCAATTCCAAACTTTCAGAATTTCTTTTCAAGACACAAATCTTACATTTACACCCTGTATGAGTCTGAACAAGCTACATCGAGCCATAACTATAATCACGGATACAATTTACCCAGAATATTAGACAACTCGCCCGCTCATAGCACCATTTATGATCACAGTTACTACTTCAAACCAACCAAGTACTAGCATCAAACCCCATATCGAATAAAACCTCATCCCCACACCTTTGTACACTGTTGATAATAAAAGAAACATGCAGAATCTCATAACCCCTTATCAGATCAACAAGTCATGGAGATCTCTCGTCCCAACCAGAACCATAATCACTTTTTGAGTCGGCTTTCAATATTATACTCCCGAATATACCGAAATTAAACTTGATAGTACCCATTCCAGGTCCAATGACCTTATATTACTAAACATAACTGTTCCACAGACATACTGCACCAATATAACTCGGAGCCACAACCCGTACCATCCGTGCACCAATACACAACATTCAAATATACCCAGTCATGGAAAATGACTCAAATGGGAGAACTGCCCCGCCAGATTAACAAGTACCGCCACAATGAAACGCTAAAAATTCATCATACACCATAGAACCATCACCCGATTCTAACACGAGGTTCATATTATATACCCCGAGCCACCCTGCTCCAAATTAATAACGACGGAGAGGCAAATGATAAAAATACCACACAAAACCTGAAAGGACATAACCATTACGCTATTGATCATGCAATAACCAAATACTCATCACACTCAAATTCCGCTATAAAGCTCAAATAGAACCGCACCATCTGTGCACAAAACCAATGAATCACAACTCCTCGTAGCATAAAGGAGTAACTCACAGATCATTTGAGAACACGAATAAGTTGAACATCAACCGAATGACACATCCCTCAATAATAGCAGTATGAAGCCAACCATTCCGGCTCAGTGTAGAATACACATCTTAATTGGGCCTACCTATGGACCCCCAAATCAACTCGGGTTACCCACAAATAGATAAAAATCCCTCCGAAAATTCATAATGACTGAATCATAACACATTTCATCATCCGGCTAGCTTCGGCCACAACTTCACAATCCACAACCATGAAACAATCTGCTCATGGGGACTCCCAATCTCCAAATCCCTAGAACACGCGAATCACCATATTCGATTCCATCTCCATCGCACGAATGTCTAACACATCTCTCATACACGATCATTCCACGAGGAATATTTCTCCTATTCTTTTGTGCCACATAGCAACGTATTAAAATCAACAGTCGATCAACCAGGAAAGTGCCGCAATACCTATAAAATATCCATAATTCAAAACATAGTGCGCTTTTTTTTTTGGAATGTACCCTCTACTCACGTATTACCAAATGGTTATATCATTCATCTAAACATCGAAAACTGTTCATGCCCTCTAAAAATTTATGACCTCCCTTTCAAAGCTAAACCGTGACCTTGCACAAGCCAACCTTAATCCCACACAACACACCACATCTATCATTCCATCATGTGAAAAGCACAAAAATCTTATTATCAACTTTGAGTCACCAATAATTTACATACCATTTTAGTTAGAAACCTTTCTCTTGCTTCTTTCCAGGAGGAAATCACAATACACAATACGTTCTCCACACCGGTAAAAACCATCAAGAATACTTTGGAATCCATTTGCACATAATCAAGCCCTTATAACTAAATTGCTCTAACTCGACCAAGCCACACAGGTCGCCAAGTCCAGGCACCATCAAACGCAAATCTCGGATTTTATCCATATATAAGTCCGAAATCATTCTCAATTGCTATATATAATTCTCAAACCCACTGGAATATTTCTCGTGAGACACCCACTTTGCTCAAATCTAATTGCACCAACCAAATGGGCCAAAAGACACGTGCCCCATTAGCACCACAACACTCATAGAAGTAACTCTACTTTAACACCACATATCAAATTCATACTCCGTGCATACTACATCATTCACCAATAACAACTCACTCATCCCGCGAATTTCATTTACTCATATGTGCAATATAATCCTTAACCAGGAATTTCCTTATTCGTGTCATCCTTGATCTCAATCATCCGCTAAGCTCGTATTCATCCTCTTAACACACAAGTCAACTTTCTCAACCAGTTTCAGATTCAAACCTCTACCCATACACCCCATCGGCAGAAAAGAAACTCTCTACTCACATCATAAGGAATACACCTACGTAAATTACTTCGCAGGGGATAACCCACCTGCTTAGCCTCAAACTGGTATCTTGTTATACCCTTTCGCAGTCACAATTACTATGCAATCACTTAATCTTTCTGAGTCCAAACTCATTAGCCAGACATGAGAGTTTAATTTGTCCCAAAATTTAAACACTTGAAAGATCTTTCAAAACGTTCACACTCGAGACTGTACGTCACATCAAATCAAAAATCAAGCACCCAATGGCCTTCCCTTTACATTTCAAGGAAACGCTTCTCGTCACGTTCAAAAAATCTTAACACATCCCGCAGTCACATCATACCCATCATACCGCCATTCCACTACTCATCGAGCCACAAATTTCACTGTAGGGTCATCACCGGACATATAAGTCCAATTGTACAAGTTACAACTGAAGCTACTGAGCTTAACTTGCGGTCTAAACCTGGACTCAAGTCCTCCAGACTGGCCCATCACCAAACCATAGAATACTCATCTCAAACTTCGTTCATGAAATCACAAGCCGACGATGCACAGCTGATACCGCGCCTGCGGTCTTCTCACCCGCGATGATTCCTTCTCACTCGCGGTCTTCGCACCCGCGATGACTGTTTTCGCACCCGCGGTGCCTGGACAGCTGCGGCGATTCTTTTCGCACCAGCGGTCTTCGCACCCGCAGTGATTTTTTTTGCACCCGCGGTGTCTGGACAACCCATGCATTTTCAATTCTGTGAATCATTCCTCGTATCCGCGACCCTTTTTCGCGCAGGTGCGATCACACCAGCAGCCCAGCTGCTTCAGCTCCTTCTCCGAATCCAAATTCGATCCGTTAAGCATTCGAAACTCACCCGAGGCCCTCGAGATCCTTTCCGAACATACCAACAAGTTCCATAACATAACACAGACCTACTCGAGGCCTCAAATCATATCAAACAACATCAAAACAACGAATTGCACCTCAAATCAAAATCTATGAACTTTGAACTTTTAAATTCTATATCTTGTGCCGAAACATATAATATCAATCTGGAATGACTTCAAATTTTGCACACCAGGCATAAATGACATAACGAAGCTATTCAAATTTCTAGAATCATATTTCGACCTTGATATCAAAAAGTCAACTCCCCGGTCAAACTTTCCAAAATTTAATTTTCGGCATTTCAAGCCTAATTCCACTACTGACTTCCAAATAATTTTTCGGACACGCTCCTAAGTCCGAAATCACCGTACAGAGCTATTGGAATCATCAAAATTAAATTCCGAGGTCGTTTACTCATAAGTCAATATCCGGTCAACTATTTCAACTTAAGCTTCCAACATGAAAATTCATCCTTCCAAGCTAACTCCGAAATACCTTAAAACCAAAACCGACAATTCATAATACCTCGTAGGACGTTATTTAAGATTTCAAATAGTTGAAAGGAGCGTAAATGCTCAAAACTACCAGTCGGGTCATTACAATATACTCAAAAATACATAATTTAACTATTGGGGTAATTACCCACCCCTAATTGGAAGGTTTTTAAAATTCACCCCGGGCCCACGTGCCCGGATTCCAAAAATTTTCGAAGATAATTGTTACCCATAATCTCAAGAACTCAAATATATCATTTTCACCCAATTCCATAATCATTTTCGTTGTTAAATCCCATTTTTATCAAAACCTAGTTTTTTCAACTAAACCCATAATTTTCACAATTTTACATGTTAAAATCTACCCATAATTTATGTATTTAACTTACATTGGATAGAAATTGCTTAACTTCAATATCTAGGTGAAAACCCCTTTCTAAGAAGCTTCAAAATCGCCCAAAAGATGAAAGAAATGAATCAAAAATGGCATAAGTCCCGACATAAATGAACCTCTGCCCAGCAGTTTTCGCACCTGCAGTGCCACTGTCGCACCTGCGGCTCTGCTTCTGCGGTCAAAACCTCGCAGGTGCAGACCAAGCCCAGTTCTGCCTCCTTCGCTTCTGCGGATAACAACTCACTTCTGCGAGCCCTCTTCTGCAGCATACGCGTCGCACCTGCGACCTTCTCCGCTTCTGTGATCGCCTGCCTTGCACCTACGCCTTCGTAGGTATGGTCCCTGCCTCGCTTCTGCCATCACTGGGAAATCCATGCCAGACCGCTTCTGCGGTCAAAAGATTGCACCTACGGCCAAAATCTCGCAGGAGCGGACGCACCAGAACCGGTGTAACAAAAGTTCTATTAAGTCCAAACTTGGTCCGTGCGCCGTCTGAATGGCACCTGAGGCCCCCGGGGCCCCGCCCAAACATACCAACAAGTTTGTAAACATAAGATGTACCTGCTTGACCTCTCGAAACACAAAAAACAATACCAAAACTAAGAATCACACTCCAAACCAAATCGAATCAACTTATGAACTTCAAGCTCTTCCAACTTGCTCCGAACGCGTCGAATCATACTTAAACTATTCAGAATGACACCAAATTTTGCGTGCAAGTCTTAAATCACCATACGAAACTATTCTCGGGTTCAGAATCCCAAACAGACCTCGATAATACCGAAATAAACTTCAAACCAAATTTAAAGAACTTGAAAAACCTTCAATGTTCCAACTTTCAATATTAAGCGCCGAAACACTCTCGGGTCATTCAAAACCCGATCCGGACATACGCCCTAGTCTAAAATCATCATACAAATCTATTGGGATCGTCAAATCTGGGTTCTGAGGTCATTTACTATCACGACCCAATTTCCCCTCCGTGTGACGTCGTGACGGCACCTAGTCTCTACAACTAGGTAAGCCTAACATTTTTCGGAATAATGAAGTAAAAATATAAATTTAACCAACTATTCAAAAATACATAACAAAAATCCAAAACCCGGAACATCGTGAATCACAAACTACAGAAGGAAAAAAAATCTAGTATCTCTATACATCAGAGTCTAACAAGGTAAAATACAGAAGATAATGGACATGAGAAAGAGTAGAAGGGGACTTCAAGGTCTGCGGACGTGGCAGATATACCATGAAGTCTCCAAAGATGTCCCAGCTCACTGATAGTGCGGCTGATATGGTGCACCTGGATCAGCACACGAAAAACATGTGTAGAGAGTAGCATGAGTACACCACAATCGGTACCCAGTAAGTGCCAAGCCTAACCTCGGTCGAGTAGTGACGAGGTCGGGTCAGGGCCCTACTGGTAAATATATAATAAAATAATATAGAGTGTAATACCGCAATAAAATAAAGGCTGAAATTTAACAACAATGAAATCATAGAAGGTAATAGCTCAGTACACAGTAACACAACAGGGGATCTCCCGAGATACCATCTCGTAGTCCCAAACATAAATGTGCAGGGGGATCTCCCGGAATACTGTTCCGTAGTCCCAAAGTAAATGTGCAAGGGTATCTCCCGGAATACTGTTCCGTAGTCCCAAAGTAAATATGCAGCGCGAATGATAGAAATACAACTACATCACAAAATTCTTACAATTTAGACTAAGTACCAGTCAGGGAAGAAGCAGGAAATTCACTAAGCATGTTGCACATAATTCACATAAACAATTAAGACACGTAGACATGTTGTATTAGACTAAACATGATAGCTACATATATTAGAATAACTCAATTAACAATGAAAATAGATTAGTACTCATTAAAAAGGTATAACTCAAAATAACAGGAAAACATGTTGCTGCTCGGTAAGAAAATCGGGTTTTACCACAACTAGCCTGTGTACATACTCGTCACCTCCCGTACATGGCGCTCACATAACACAATAATTCCAAATCTTAAGGGGATTTCCCCCACACAAAATTAGGCAAGCCACTTACCTCGAACCAAGCTCAATCAATCGGTCACAATGCCTTTCCCACGAATATCCGGCTCTGAATGGCCCAAATCTAGCCAAAAGCAATTACATATCATAAATATAACAATAATAGACTCATCTAATTAACGAAATCAACATTTTAATGAAAATTTCGAAATTAACTCAAAAATGGCCCGTGGGGCCCACATCTCGGAATCGGATAAAAGTCACAAAACACGAATACCCTTTCGTTCACGAGTCTAACCATATAAAATTTACTCAAATCCGACCACAAATCCCCTTCAAAACTCAAATTTTGTTTTGAAGAAGTTCTTCCAAATTTTCCTAATTTCAACCCCAAAATTTGAAATTAAAGAGGAAATTAATGATAGATTAGTGGGATATAACCATAAAGGAGTTAAGAATCGTTACCCAATCGATATCTCTGAAATCCCTTAAAATCTCGTCCAAATCCGAGCTCCCTATCTCAAGTTTTTGGTAAAATGGCAAAACCCCCATTTTTTGGAAACTTTAACACTGCCCAGCGATTCCTTAATTGCGATCGCGGAAATAGCCTCGCTATCGCGAAGAACGACTTTGCTGCACCAGAAATTACTCTACGCGATCGCGTAAAACACCACGCGAATGCGATGCTCTGGCTCCCCTACTCATGCGATCGCGAACATCCGCACGCGTTCGCGATGAGCAAAGCGCGTGGTCCAACTTTGGTACACTTAAACCTACGCGATCGCGACCTTGTCTCTGCGTTCGCGAACCACCACCTCACATCACTACGCATTCGCATGCCCATGACTGCGAACGTGAAGAACAATTCCATCCTCTGCCCAATTAAGCCTACGCGATCGTGGATCACCCCACGCGATCACGTATAAGGAAACCAGAACTCAGACACTAGAAAACTTCAGCAACCTCCTAAGTTCAAAAATCAATCCGTTGGGCGTCCGAAACTCACCCGAGGCCCCCGGGACCTCGACAAAACATACTAACCAATCCTAAAACACCATACAAACTTAGTCGAGCTCTCAAATCACATCAACCAACACTAAACTCACGAATCACCCTCCAATTCAAACTTAAAGAACTTGAAACTTCAAAATTCTACAACCGATGCCGAAACCTATCAAATCACGTCCGATTGACCTCAAATTTTGTGCACAAGTCATAATCAACATTACGGGCCTAATCCAACTTCCGGCCCAAAACTTTAAAAATTCGACTTTCACCATTTCAAGCCTAAATGAGCTACGGATCTCCAAAACACAATCCGGACACGCCCCTAAACACAAAATCACCTAACTGAGCAAACGGAACCGATGAAATTCCATTCCATTGTCGTCTTTACACAGTTTCGACTACGGTCCAAATCCTAAGGCTTAAGCTCTCATTTAGGGACTAAGTGTCCCAAAACACTCCGGAACTCAAAACTAATCATCCTGACAAGTCATAATAGCAGAAATAGATATGGAGAAAGCAGTTAATAGGGGTTCGGGGCTCTAACTCTCAAAATGACCAGCTGGGTCGTTATATCCTCCCCCTCTTAAAACAATCATTCGTCCTCGAACGAGTATAGAGACGTGCCTGAAGTGGTGAAAAGATGAGGACAACAGCTGCGCATATCCTGCTCGGTCTCCCAAGTCGCCTCCTCGAGCGGCTGTCCCCTCCAATGAACCTTCATGGAAGCAATGTTCTTTTATCTTAGCTTTTTGACCTATCTGTCTAAAATAGCCACTAGCTCCTCAACATAAGATAGATCCTTGTCCAATTGAATTGAGCTGAAATCCAACACATGGGACGGATCACCGTGATACTTTTGGAGCATAGAAACATGGAATACCGGCTGAACTCCTGCTAGACTGGGAGGCAGGTCGAGCTCATAAGTAACCTCCCCAACTTGATGCAACACCTCAAATGGACCAATGAACCTTTGGCTCAGCTTGCCCTTTTTCCAAACCTCATAACGCCCTTCATAGGCGAAACCCGGAGCAAGACTCACTCTCCAACCATGAATGCCACATCGCGAACCTTCCGGTTTGCATAACTCTTCTGTCTGGACTAGGCTGTGCGAAGTCTATCCTGAATCACCTTCACCTTTTCCAAGGCATCCTGAACCAAGTCCGTACCCAATAATCTGGCCTCGCCGGGCTCGAACCAACCCACTGGGGACTAACACCGCCTACCGTACAGAGCCTCATACGCTGCCATCTAAATGCTGGACTGATAACTGTTGTTGAAAGCAAACTACACAAGTGGCAAGAACTGGTCCCAAGCACCCCCAAAATTTATCACACACGCACGAAGCATATCCTCTAATATCTGAATAGAGGACTGCCCATCCTTCTGAGGGTGAAATGTTGTACTCAACTCAACCCTAGTACCCAACTCATGTTGTGCAGTTCTCTAGAACTGTGATGTAAACTACGTACCTCGGTCAGCGATAATAGATACCGGTACGCCATGAAGCCTGATTGTGATGACCCAAAAGGTGATCTTATTCTTTAGAACTTGAATTTGCGCTCTTAAGCCTTAAAAATATCATTTTTACCCTCCTCAATTTGCGTGCGCAGTCCGGGCAGGTTTCCGGAAAGCTTTTTTGTTAAAAATTGATGAAAATAAGATTTTTTGCCTTAAAAGTTGATTTTAGTTGACTTGTGTCATCAGTTTTGGTAAACGGTCCCAGATTCATACTTTGATGCTCTCAGTAGGTCCGTATCAAATTATGGGACCTGGGCGTATTCCCAGAATTGAATTCGGAGGTCCCTAGCTTGAGTTATGAATTTTTGATGAAAATTAAAAGTCTGGAAATTATTTGTTTTTAAGAATTGATTGATATTTGGCATTGTTGGTATCGGGTCCGTATTTTAGTTCAGGAGCCCAGTACAAGTTTATTATGATATTTAAGACTTGTCTGTGAAATTTGATGAGAAACGGAGTTGATTTGACATGATTCGGACGTCCAGTTGAAAAAATAGAAATTTTAAAGTGTTCTTGAGAATTTCATTTGATTTGGTACTAAATTCGTAGTTCTAGGTATTATTTTGGCGATTTGATCACGCAAGAAAGTTTGTATGATGTTTTTAGACTTGCGTGCATGTTTGGTTTGGAGCCCCGAGGGCTCGGGTGTATTTTGGATATGCTACGGAGTGATTTGGACTTAGAAAAATAGCTGGTATGCTTCAGTTGTGTTGCAGGCCTCAGACCTCACAAATGCGAGGTCAGGGTTGGCATTTGTGATCACTGAAGAGGTAGCATTTGCGAACTTCTCATCGCAAATGCGAAGAGAAGCTTGGCCAGCCTGTGTTCGCAATTACGAACATTTCTTCGCATTTGCGAAGGGAGTCTGGGAGGGGTATGGATCGCAAATGCGATCTTTTTTCTGCATTTGCGAGGTTAGTGATCGAAATTGCGACACTTTCCTCGCATTTGCGAAGGGCAGAAGTATTGTGAAGGCTTCGCAATTGCGATAGCCCCTTCGCAATTACGAGCTTCGAATGCGACGCCTACAGCTGAACAAAATAACTTTTGGACGGGAATTTTCATTCATTTCCCAAATTTTCAAGAAATGTGTGGATTTAGACCTCAATTTGAGGTCGGATTCCAAAACCAATTATATATTCAGGCTCGGGAGTGAATGAGTAAATGGATTTTGGTCCGAACCTCGGGTTTTGACCAAGCGGGCCCGGGGTCGATTTTTGACTTTTTGGAGGGAAATTTAGGAAATCTAAATTTATGAAATGTAATTGATTCCTTTAGCAATATTTGATATTATTAAGTGATTTTTGAATAGATACGAGTGGTCTGGAGGTGAATTCAAAAGGAAAAGCTGTGATTGAGAACTAAGGGTCCTTCAGAGCAAGGTAAGTGTTGTGTCTAACCCTGACTTGAGGGGATTATGAACCTTAGATTACTTGCTAAGTGAAATTCATGTGAGCGGCGTATATGTGAGGTGACGAGTACTTATGCGCCGCCAATTTACCTGTTTTCCATGTTTCTCAGTTTTTCTTATATTCTCTCATTCATATGCCTAATTGCGATGTGTAATACTAGTGTTGTTCAATTTATTATTCTTATCATGTTACGGATGTTCTGGTGATAATTGAGTTTTTATTTCAAAGTTGAGATTGATGTTATGGAACCAAATGTTGAGGTAAGGTTTGTACTTGTTATTTTATCTCCCTGTTTTGGTAAGGGAGAGTGTTAATGCACGAAGGGTGATGCCGTGTCATATTGTGAGTGTTAATGCACGAAGAGTGATGCCGTGTCATATTGTGAGGGTTAATGCACGAAGGGTGATGTCGTGCCATATTGTGAGTGTTAATGCACGAAGGGTGATGCCGTGCCATATTGTGAGCGTTAATGCACGAAGGGTGATGTCGTGCCATGCTATGAGAGTAAAATCACGAAGGGTGATGCCGTGCCGTTTCTATTAATTTTATGGTGAGATTAAGAGTAAAAGCACGAAGGGTGATGCCGTGCATTTAACCTTACTGTATTCACTATTCCTGTTGATTCAAGGTATATTGACTGCTCCGGTGATCATTCTATTATAGTTCTTTATCTTGTATTCCCCTCAGTATGTTTTCCCCTCCCGACATTTCCTGTTTAGTTCTTCATTCTTGTTATTTGTGTATACACTGTTAAATAGTACAGGTCGATTGTAGGTGTCTTGCCTTAGCCTCATCACTACTTCGTCGAGGTTAGGCTCGACACTTACCAGTACATGGGGTCGGTTGTACTGATGCTGCACTCTGCACTTTCTGTGCAGATTTTGATACCGGCTCTGGTTGATCGAGATTTTGCTATTGGTCCGTTGTTCGGAGACTCAAGGTAGATCTATCGGCGTCCACAGACCTTGAAGTCTCCGTCTATCATTTATGTTCTACTGTTTCTTTTATTCAGACAGTTGTATTTCTTTCAGACTATTACTTGTAGTAAATTCTAGAATGCTCGTGAATTGTGACTCCAGATCCGGGTGGTAGTAATTTATATAGTTTTTATCATATTCCGCACTTATTATATTTCATTTTAGTTAATTATTGTTACTTAATGAATGAAAATAAGGAATTGGTTTAATGATTCTCTAACGTTGGCTTGCCTGACAAGTGAAATGTTAGGCGCCATCACGGTCCTGTCGGTGGGAAATTTCGGGTCGTGACAATTGGTATCAGAGCACTAGGTTGCCTAGGTCTCACGATTCACGAGCAAGCTTAGTAGAGTCTGGAGGATCGGTACGAAGACGTCTGTGCTTATCTTCCAGAGGCTATGAAGTTTAGGAACAAGTTTCACTTTTATTCTTCTCTGTTGTTCGATTTTGCTTTCTCAATACTTATTGAACTCTTCTACTCTTATTCTCTCACGGATGGCGAGAACACGTACCGCTTCCTCAGCTGAGCAGCAGCCAGAGCCTCCAGTGACAGCTCCTACACGGGGCAGAGGTCGAGGCCATGCCAGAGGCCGAGGCAGGGGTAGGGCTCAGCCTAGGGACCGAGTTGCAGCCCCAGCAGTGAAGCCTCATATAGAGCTTGATGAGGGGGTTCCAGTCCAGGCTGTTCCTGCCGGACCAGCTCAGGTTCCGGAGGGGTTCATTTCTACCCCAGTACTTCAGGACGCTTTGGTCTATTTGGTGGGCCTTATGGAGAGTGTGGCCCAGACTGGCACACTTCCCAAGGCACCATCAGTCTCTTAGGCTAGAGGAGGAGCCCAAACTCCTACCACTCCCGCTCCGAAGCAGATAGCTCCCCAGTATCAGACTCTAGCAGCTCAGCCAGTCGGATTAGTTCAGCCGATTATTGTGGCACAAGTAGGAGATGGGCCTTCTATGTCTTCTGAGGCTTTTTGGAGATTTCACAGGTTTACCAAGCTCTTTCCTATTCACTTCAGTGGTGCTCCTTCAGAGGATCCCCAGGAGTATCTTGACAGCTGCTACGAGGTTCTACGAAACATGGGTATAGTGGAGACCAATGTGGTCGATTTTTCTGCATTTCAGATGACTGGTTCCGCCAAGAAATGGTGGAGAGATTACTTGTTGACCAGAGCAGCTGGGTCGCCTGCTCTTACTTGGGATTAGTTCTCTCAGATCTTTATAGAGAAGTTTCTTCTTATCACATTGAGAGAGGAGCGTCGCCATCGGTTTAAGCGTCTCCAGCAGGGCAGTATGACTGTTACTCAGTATGAGACCCGTTTTGTGGATTTGGCCCTCCATGCTATTCTTATGCTTCACACCAAGAGAGAGAGGGTGAGGAGATTTATTGATCAACTTGCTCAGCCTATCGGATTGCCGATGGCTAAGGAGACTGGGAGTGAGATTTCTTTTCAGGCGGATGCTAATATCGCCAGACGAGTCGAAATGGTTCTTACTCAGGGAGGTCAAGGGTCTGACAAGAGACCCCGTCATTCCGGTGAGTTTAGCGGTGCCTCATCTAGAGGCAGGAGTACTTTTGGTAGAGGCCATCCTCCCAGGTCATTTCATTCAGCTCTTTAGGCATCCCATGGTGCCTTAGGTGGTCGTGGCCCTTAGATACATTATTCCAACTAGCTAGCCTACAGTGCACCACCAACTCCTATTAGTGCACCTCCACTCCAGAGTTATCAGGGTGGTTATTTAGGTCGACAGGGTCAGTTTCAGGGTCAGCAGTCGAGGTTATGTTATACTTGTGGTGATCCGAGGCACATTGCTAGATTTTGCCCTCGGGCAATGGGCAGTTCACAGCATCAGAGTTCTCGTGCCATGGTTCCGGCACCAGTTGTTGCAGCACCTGCTCAGCCAGCTAGAGGTAGGGGTTAGGCAGCCAGAGGTAGGGGCCAGACAGTTAGAGGTGGAGGTCAGGCCGTTAGAGGTAGAGACCAGCCAGCTAGAGGCCATCCCAGGGACGTAGTTTAGGGTGGTGGGGCCCAGCCCCGGTGTTATGCTTTCCCAGCCAGGCCTGAGGCTGAGTCATCTGAAGCTGTTATCACAGGTACTGTTTCAGTTTGCAGTAGAGATGCTTCAGTTCTATTTGATCCGGGATCTAATTACTCCTATGTGTCGTCCTATTTTGCTTCCTATTTGGTTGTGCCCCGTGATTCCTTGAGTGCTCCTGTATATGTGTCCACGCCAGTGGGAGATGCTATTGTTGTAGATCATGTTTATCGTTCGTGTGTGATCACCATTGGGAGTCTTGAGACTCGTGTAGATCTTCTACTTCTCGACATGGTTGATTTTGATGTCATACTGGATATGGATTGGCTGTCACCTTATCATGCTATATTAGATTGTCACGCCAAGATGGTGACCTTAGCCTTGCAGGGGTTGCCTCGATTAGAGTGGAGAGGGAATTTTGGCCATTCTACCACCAGGGTTATCTCTTATGTGAAAGCTTGGCATATGATCGAGAAGGGGTGCCTAGCTTATTTGGCTTATGTCCGCAATTCTAGTGCCAAGGTTCCTTTCATAGATTCGGTGCCGGTTGTTCATGAGTTTCCATAGGTGTTTCCTACAGATCTGCCGGGGATGCCACCCGACAGGGATATTGATTTCTGCATTGATTTGGCTCCGGGCACTCAACCTATTTCCATTCCGCCATATCGCATGGCCTCACCAGAGTTGAAAGAATTGAAGGAGCAGTTGCAAGATTATTGCATATGCTTCACGGTAGCTGAAGGTTCACGAGAAGAATTACCATGTTCATGATCTAGAGCTGGCAGCCATTGTTCACGCGCTGAAGATTTGGAGGCACTATCTTTACGGCGTGCCATGTGAGGTATTCACTGATCATCGGAGCTTGCAGTATTTGTTCAAGCAGAAGGAACTCAATTTGAGGTAGAGGAGGTGGCTGGAGCTATTGAAAGACTATGATATCACCATATTGTATCATCCCGGGAAGGCCAACGTGGTGGCCGATGCTTTGAGTAAAAAGTCAGTCAGTATGGGTAGCCTTGCATATATTCCAGTTGATGAGAGACCGCTTGCATTGGATGTTCAGGCCTTGGCCAACCAGTTCATGAGGTTAGATGTTTCTGAGCCCAGCCGTGTTCTAGCTTGTACAGTCACTCGGTCTTCCTTGTTTAAGCGCATCAGAAATCGGAAGGATGACAACCCACATTTACTTGTCCTTAGAGACACAGTATGGCACGGTGGTGCCAAGTAGGTTACTGTTGGAGATGACAGAGTTTTGAGGATGCAGGGTCGTATTTGTGTGCCTAATGTGGATGGACTTCGTGAGTTGATCCTTGAGGAGTCCCACAGTTCCCGGTATTCTATTCATCCGGGCGCCGCCAAGATGTATGAGTACTTGAGGCAACATTATTGGTGGAGGCGAATAAAGAAGGACATAGTTGCCTATGTAGCTCGGTGCCTAAATTGCCAGCAGGTAAAGTGTGAGCATTAGAGACCTGGTGGTTTACTTTAGAGGTTAGATATTCATGAGTGGAAGTGGGAGCGTATCACTATGGATTTTGTTGTTGGACTCCCACGGACTCTGAGAAAGTTCGATGCAGTTTGGGTTATTGTGGACAGGCTAACTAAGTCAGTGCATTTCATTCATGTGGCAGTTACCTATTCCTATGAGCAGTTGGCAGAGATTTACATTCGTGAGATCGTCCGTCTTCACGGTGTGCCCGTGTCTATCATTTCTGATCGAGGTACGCAGTTTACCTCGCACTTTTGGAGGACAGTTCAGCGTGAGTTGGGTACGCGGGTTGGGTTAAGCACAACATTTCATCCTCAGACGGACGGATAGTCCGAGTGTACTATTCAGATCTTGGAGGATATGCTCCGCGCTTGTGTTATAGACTTCGGAGGATCGTGGGATCAGTTCTTGCCCCTTGCAGAGTTCGCCTATAACAACAACTACCAGTCGAGCACTCAGATGGATCCCTATGAGGCATTATATGGTAGGCAGTGTCAGTCGCCGATTGGGTGGTTCGAGTCGGGATATGCTCGTTTGTTGGGCACAGACTTAGTACAGTATTCCTTGGATAAGGTCAAGATTATTCAGGATGGACTTCGCACAACTCAGTTCAGGCAGAAGAGTTATGCCGACCGTAGAGTTCGTGATATTGCATTCATGGTCGGAGAGAGTGTGTTACTTTGGGTATCACCCATGAAGGGTGTAATGAGGTTCGGAAAAAAGGGCAAGTTGAGCCCTAGGTATGTCGGACCTTTTGAGATTATGGATATAGTGGGAGAGGTGGCTTACAGGCTTGCGTTGCCACCTAGTTTAGCAGATATTCATCCGGTATTCCATGTGTCCATGCTTCAAAAGTATCACGACGATCCGTCCCATGTGTTAGATTTCAACTCTGTCCAGTTGGACAAGGATTTGACTTACGAGGAGGAGCCGGTGGCAATTCTAGCCTGGCAAGTTCGCCAGTTGAGATCAAAGAGTTACCTTTCAGTTCGAGTGCAGTGGAGAGGTCAACCTATTGAGGCAACTACTTGGGAGTCCGAGTCCGATATGCGGAGTAGATATCCCCACATTTTCACTAGCCCAGGTACTTTTCTATGTCTGTTCGAGGACGAACGGTTGTTTTAGAGGTAGAGAATGTGATGACCCAAAAGGTCATCTTATTCTTTAGAACTCGAATCTGCGCTCTTAAGCCTTAAAAATCTCATTTTTACCCTCCTCGATTTGTGTGCGCAGTCCGGCAGGTTTCCGAAAAGCTTTAATGTTGAAAATTGATGAAAATAAGAATTTTTGCCTTAAAAGTTAATTTTAGTTGACTTCGATCAACAATTTTGGTAAACGGGCCCAGATCCGTGCTTTGACGGTCTCGGTAGGTCCATATCAAATTATGGGACCTGGGCGTATGCCCGGAATTGAATTCGGAGGTCCCTAGCTTGAGTTATGAATTTTTGATGAAAATTAAAAGTCTGGAAATTATTTATTTTTAAGAATTGATTGATATTTGGCATTGTTGGTATCGGGTCCGTATTTTAGTTCCGGAGCCCGGTACAGGTTCATTATGATATTTAAGACTTGTCTGTGAAATTTGATGAGAAACGGAGTTGATTTGACGTGATTCGGACGTCCAGTTGAGAAAATAGAAATTTTAAAGTGTTCTTGAGAATTTCATTTGATTTGGTACTAAATTCGTAGTTTTAGGTGTTATTTTGGCAATTTGATCACGTGAGAAAGTTCGTATGATGTTATTAGACTTGCGTGCATGTTTGGTTTGGAGCCCCGAGGGCTCGAGTGTGTTTTGGATATACTACTGAGTGATTTGGACTTAGAAAAATAGCTGGTATGCTTCAGTTGTTTTGCAGGCCTCAGACCTCGCAAATGCGAGGTCAGGGTTGGCATTTGCGATCACTGAAGAGGTAGCATTTGTGAAATTCTCATCGCAAATGCGAAGAGAAGCTAGGCCAGCCTGTGTTTGCAATTACGAACTTTTCTTCGCATTTGCGAAGGGAGTCTGGGAGGGGTATGGATCGCAAATGCGATCTTTTGTATTTGCGAAGCTCAGGTCGCAAATGCGAAGACTGCAGCTGAACAAAATGACTTTTGGACGGGAATTTTCATTCATTTCCCAAATTTTCAAGACCTAAAACACAAGAGGCGATTTTCTTAAGACCATCTCTTCCCCAAATCATAGGTAAGTGATTCTAAACTGGTTTCTTTCAATCTTTCACTACATTTATCATGATTTCAACTTAAAATCTAAGGTTTTCATGGTAGAATTAGGGGTTTTTTTGTAGAAACTAGGGATTCCAAAACCAATTATATATTCGGTCTTGGGGGTGAATGGGTAAATGGATTTTGGTCCGAACCTCGGGTTTTGGCCAAGCGGGCCCGGGGTCGATTTTTGACTTTTTGGAGGGAAATTTAGGAAATCTAAATTTATGAAATGTAATTGATTCCTTTAGCAATATTTGATATTATTGAGTCATTTTTGAATAGATACGAGTGGTCTGGAGGTGAATTCCAAAGGAAAAGCTGTGATTGAGAACTAAGGGTCCTTCAGAGCGAGGTAAGTGTTGTGTCTAACCCTGACTTGAGGGAATTATGAACCTTAGATTACTTGCTAAGTGAAATTCATGTGAGCGGCGTATATGTGAGGTGACGAGTACTTATGCGCCGCCAATTTACCTGTTTTCCATATTTCTCAATTTTTCTTATATTGTCTCATTCCTATGCCTAATTGCAATGTGTTATACTAGTGTTGTTCAATTTATCGTTCTTATCATGTTACGGATGTTCTGGTGATAACTGAGTTTTTATTTCAAAGTTGAGATTGATGTTATGGAACCAAATGTTGAGGTAAGGTTTGTACTTGTTATTCTATCTCCCAGTTGATATTTATGCATTGCATTATGGTAAGGAAGAGTGTTAATGCATGAAGGGTGATGCCGTGTCATATTGTGAGTGTTAATGCACGAAGGGTGATGTCGTGTCATATTGTGAGGGTTAATGCACGAAGGGTGATGTCGTGCCATATTGTGAGTGTTAATGCGCGAAGGGTGATGTCGTGCCATATTGTGAGTGTTAATGTACAAAGGGTGATGCCGTGCCATGATATGAGAGTAAAATCATGAAGGGTGATGTCGTGTCGTTTCTATTAATTATATGGTGAGATTAAGAGTAAAAGCACGAAGGGTGATGTCGTGCATTTATCCTTACTGTATTCACTATTCCTGTTGATTCATGGTATATTGACTGCTCCGGTGATCATTTTATTGTAGTTCTTTATCTTGTATTCCCCTCAGTATGTTTTTCCCTCCCGACATTTCATGTTTAGTTCTTCATTCCTGTTATTTGCGTATACACTATTAAATTGTACAGGTCAATTTTAGGTGCCTTGCCTTAGCCTCGTCACTACTTCATCGAGGTTAGGCTCGACACTTACCAGTACATGGGGTCGGTTGTACTGATGCTGCACTCTGCACTTTCTGTGCAGATTTTGATACCGGCTCTGGTTGATCGAGATTTTGCTATTGGTCCGTTGTTCGGAGACTCAAGGTAGATCTATCGGCGTCCACAGACCTTGAAGTCCCCGTCTATCATTTCTGTTCTACTGTTTCTTTTACTCAGACAATTGTATTTCTTTCAGACTATTACTTGTAATAAATTCTAGAATGCTCGTGAATTGTGACTCCAGATCCGGGTGGTAGTAATTAATACCGTTTTTATGATATTCCGCACTTATTATATTTCATTTTAGTTAATTATTGTTACTTAATGAATGAAAATAAGGAATTGGTTTAATGATTCTCTAACGTTAGCTTGCCTGGCAAGTGAAATGCTAGGCGCCATCATGGTCCCGTCGGTGGGAAATTTCGGGTCGTGACACTGACGACCTCACAGATGTAGATTCGAACTAGCTGCTCGGAAGAATAGGTAGTCATCGGAGGAATGAAATGAGCCGACTTGGTCAGCCTATCCTTAATCACCCAAACTGCATCAAACTTTCGCTGAATCCATGAGAAACCAACAATGAAGTCCATAGTGATCCGCTCCCATTTCCACTCCGGAATATCTATCTTCTGAAGCAACCCACCCGGTCGCTGATGTTCATACTTCACCTGCTTGCAATTTAGACATTTAGCCACATACTCTACTATGTCTTTCTTCATCCTCCTCCACCAATAATGCTGCCTCAGGTCCTGATACATCTTCGTGGCACCCGGATGAATGGAGTACCGCGAGCTGTGAGCCTCCTGAAGAATCAACTCACACAAACCATCTACATTGGGAACACATAGCCTGCCCTACATCCTCAATGCACCATCATCTCCAATAGTGACCTCCTTAGCATCACCGTGTTGGACTGTGTCCTTAAGGACAAGCAAATGGGGGTCATCATACTGATGCTCCCTGATACGATCATAAAGAGAAGATCGAGAGACCAAACAAGCCAATACTCAACTCGGCTCAGAAATATCCAATCTCACAAACTGGCTGGCTAAGGCCTGAACATCCAATGCCAATGGCCTCTCTGCTGCTGGTAGGTAGCTAAACTCCCCCAAACTATCTGCCCGGCGACTCAAAGCATCAGCCACCACATTGGCCTTCCCAGGGTGGTACAAAATAGTGATATCATAATCCTTAAGCAACTCCAACCACCTCCGCTGACGTAAGTTAAGATCTTTCTGCTTAAACAGATGCTGCAAACTCCGATAATCGGTGTAAATCTCACAAAGAACACCGTACAAATAATGTCGCCATATCTTCAAGGCATGAACAATAAATGCTAACTCAAGGTCGTGGACAGGATAGTACTTTTTGTGCGCCTTCATCTGTCTTGACGCGTAGGCAATCACCCTACCGTCCTGCATCAACACCGCGCCGAGACCAATCCGCGATGCATCACAATAGACAATGTAGGACCCCGAACCTGTAGGCAATACTAATACTGGGGATGTAGTCAAAGCTGTCTTGAGCTTCTGAAAGCTCTCCTCACACTCCTCAGTCCACTTGAACAGAGCACCCTTTTGGGTCAGCCTTGTCATAAGTGCTGCAATGGATGAAAATCCCTCTACAAAACGACGGTAATACCCCGCCAAACCAATAAAAATCCGGATCTCTATAGCTGAGGACGGCCTGGGCCAACTCTGCACTGCTTCAATCTTCTTCGGATCCACCTGGATCCCCTCACTCGATACTATATAACCCAAGAATGCCACCGAGTCTAGCCAAAACTCACACCACAATGACGAATGAGTCAAGATAAGGTCGGAACACACTGTGCATCAAGTGCATAAAAATTGCTGGGGCATTGGTTAGCCCAAAAGACATAACAAGAAACTCATAGTAACAATATCTGGTCCTGAAAGCAGTCTTCGGGATATCCAGTTCTGGAATCTTCAACTGATGATAACCTGAACGTAAGTCAATCTTGGAAAACACTCTGGCACCCTGTAACCGATCAAATAAGTCATCAATACGAGGCAATGGGTACATGTTCTTCACTGTGACTTTGTTCAACTAGCGGTAATCAATACACATCCGCATAGAACCATCCTTCTTCTTCACAAATAAGACAGGAGCACCCCAAGGTGACACACTGGGCCGAATGAAGCCTTTATCAAGCAATTCTTGTAACTGCTCTTTCAACTCCTTCAATTCAGGAGGAGCCATACGATATGAAGGAATAGATATGGGCTGAGTGCTCGACAACAAAATCAATGCCAAAATCAATATCTCTGTCGGGCGGCATGCCCGGAAGATCAGCTGGAAACATATCTGGAAAGTCCCTCACTACTGGAACTGACTCAACTGTAGGGGTATCAATACTAACATCTCTCACATAAGCTAGATACGCGTCACACCCCTTCTCAACCATTCTTTGAGCTTTGAGAAAAGAAATAACTCTGCTGGGAGTATACTCTAAGGTACCTCTCTACTCTAATCACGGTAAACCTGGCATAGCTAGCGTCACAGTTTTAGCGTGACAATCAAGGATAGCATAATGGGGCGACAACCAGTCCATGCCCAAAATAATATCAAAGTCCACCATGCTGAGCAATAATAAATCGACTCTGGTCTCAAAACCACTAAGAGCAATCAAACACGACCGATACACGCGGTCCACAGCAAGAGAATCTCCCACAGGAGTAGATACATAAATAGGGGAACTCAAAGAATCCCGAGATACGCCTAAATACGGGGCAAAATAAGAGGACACATAAGAATATGTAGAGCCTGGGTCAAATAATACTGACGCATCTCTATGACAGACTGGAACAATACCTGTAACGAAAGAATCAGAAGAAACTACCTCTGTACGAGCAGGAAGTGCATAAAATCTGGCCTAGCCTCCCCCTCTAGGGCGACCTCTACCTCCCCGACCTCCACTTCATGCTTGTTGAGCAGGTGGGGTGGCAGCTGGTGTTGTAATCATAGCCTGAGGACCCGGTGGAGCACGTTGTAGCTGAAAAGTCTGTGCAGGTGCACCCCTCCTAATTTTGGGGCAATCCCTCACCATATGGCGAGTGTCGCCACACTCAAAACAAGCTCTGGGAGGGTATGGCTGTTGTGACTAGCTCGGGCCAGGTCTGCTGGACTGGCCGCTAGGAACACCTCATGCAGGAGGCACACTAAATAGTGGCGGTGCATAATAAGGCTCCTGGGGTCTAGAAGGAACTGGAACACCGCTGGAGGCTGGAAGAGCTGAATGAACGGGGCGACTCACATAATCCCTACCATGGAGAGCTACTGGGGCTCGAGCTCCCGAATAATAACCAGCCTCTCGAGACCTCTTGGCCTCTCTCTCCTCTCTATCCCGGGAAAACATGCCCTCGAACATCCTGGCAATACCCACAACCTATTGATAAGAAATATCCATCTCCAATTCCCTAGCCATACTACTCCGGATGTTGGGATGGAGACCCTCAATAAATCATCGAACCCTCTATCGAACTGTCCCAACTAAGGCCGGTGCATGTCAGGCCAAATCAATGAAGCGAACTGCATTCTTCGACACAGTCATAGCACCCTGACGTAGTTGCTCAAACTCTGCGCGCCAAACATCCCTGAGGCTCTGAGGAACATACTCATGCAAGAACATCTCTGAAAACTGAGTCCAAGTGAGTGAGGTTGCCTCGTCCGGACTACTCAGCTCATAGGCACGCCACCACTGATATGCCACTCCCCTCAGCTGGAAAGCGGTGAAAGAAATCCCACTCGTCTCCACAATGCCCATAGTGTGAAGAATACGATGACACTCCTCAAGAAAACCCATAGCATCATCTGAAGCTAGTCCGCTGAAAGTAGGTGGGTGGTACTTCTTGTACCTCTCAAGTCTGAGCTGCTCTGCCTCAGAAGCAGCTAACCTGGTCTCATGCTGAACCGGAGCCACTGGGGGCATAGGAATATACTCTGGGGCCTGATCAACTTGGACCCTCTGCTCAGAAGTGCGGGCTGCGGGAGTCTATGCCCCTCCCCCAGCCTTAGATGTAGCGGGAGCTATCGAAAATAGTCCATCCTGTGCCAGAGTGCTGAACATGCTCATGAACTGAGCTAAAGTCTCCTGGAGGGCTGGAGTAGCAATAAGGATCTCCGGTGCTGGCCCTCCAGCTGGAGCTGCTGGGGGCTCCTTTAACACAGGTCTTGCAGGTGCTCAGGCTGCACCGCGTGGTCATCCTCTACCCCGACCCCGCCCTCTGACGGCTCTGACAGGGGGCTCGGGTGCCTGATCGTCGGTCCTCCCGGTACGGGTCCTCACCATCTATGAGAAAAAATAGTATAGAATTTTAGAATTTTTGATAACAGTTACACAGCCTCCCGAAGAAAAGTACGGACGTCTCTGCACCGATCCGAAGACACGTAGACATGTTGTATTAGACTAAACATGATAGCTACATATATTGGAATAACTCAATTAAGAATGAAAATAGATTAGTACTCATTAAAATGGTATAACTCAAAATAACAGGAAAACTTGTTGCTGCTCGGTAGGAAAATCGGGTTTTACCACAACTAGCCCGTGTACGTACTCGTCACCTCACGTACATGGTGCTCAGATAACACAATAGTTCCAAATCTTAAGGGGATTTCCCTAAAAAAGTTAGGCAAGCCACTTACCTCGAACCAAGCTCAATCAATCGGTCACAATGCCTTTCCCACGAATATCCGGCTCTGAATGACCCAAATATAGCCAAAAGTAATTACATATCATAAATACAACAATAATAGACTCATCTAATTAACAAAATCAACATTTTAACAAAAATTCCTAAATTAACTCAAAAATCGCCCGTGGGGCCCACGTCTCGGAATAGAGTAAAAGTCACAAAATACGAACACTCTTTCGCTCACGAGTCTAACCATATGAAAATTACCCAAATCCGATCACAAATCCCCTTCAAAACTCAAAAACTTTGTTGAAGTTCTTCCAAATTTTTCCCAATTTTAACCCCAAAATCCAAAATTAAAGAGGAAATTAATTATAGATTAGTGGGATATAACCATAAAGGAGTTAAGAATTGTTACCCAATCGATATCTCTGAAAATCCCTCAAAATCCCGTCCAAATCCGAGCTCCCTATCTCAAGTTTTTGGTAAAATGGCAAAAACCCCGTTTTTGGAAACTTTAACACTGCCCAGCGATTCCTTAATCGTGATCGCGGAAATAGTCTCGCGATCGCGAAGAACAACTTTGCCGCCTCAAAAATTACTCTATGCGATCGCGTAAAACACCACGCGAACGCGATGCTCCGGCTCCCCTACTCATACGATCGCGAACATCCGCACGCGTTCGCGATGAGCAAAGCGCGTGGTCCAGCTTTGGTACACTTAACCCTATGCGATCGCAACCTTGTCTCTGCGTTCGCGAACCACCACCTCACATCACTACGCGTTCGCATGACCATGTCCGTGAATGCGAAGAACAATTCCATCCTCTGCCCAGCTAAGCCTACACGATCGCGGATCACCCCACGCGATCGCGTATAAGGAAACCAGAACTCAGACACCAGAAAACTTCAGCAACCTCCTAAGTCCAAAAATTGATCTGTTGGGCGTCCGAAACTCACCCGAGGCCCCGGGACCTCGACCAAATATACCAACCAATCCTAAAGCACCATACGAACTTAGTTGAGCTCTCAAATCACATCAAACAATGCTAAAATCATGAATCACCCTCCAATTCAAACTTAAAGAACTTAAAACTTCAAAATTCTACAATCGATACCGAAACCTATCAAATCACATCCGATTGACCTCAAATTTTGCGCACAAGTCATAATCAACATTACGGACCTACTCCAACTTCCGGAATCGAAAAACGACCCCGATATAAAAAATTCCACTACCAGCCCAAAACTCCAAAAATTCGACTTTCGCCATTTCAAGCCTAAATGAGCTACGGACCTCCAAAACATAATCCGGATACGCCTCTAAACCCAAAATCACCTAGTCGTCTTCATTCTGGAATTTCATTCTGGAGTCGTCTTCATATAGTTCCGACTACGGTCCAAATTCTAAGGCTTAAGCTCTCATTTAGGGACTAAGTGTCCCAAAATACTCCGAAACTCAAGTCACAATAGCAGAAATAGATATGGGGAAAGCAGTTAATAGGGGTTCGGGACTCTAACTCTCAAAACGACCGACCGGGTCGTTACATTTACTATAAATGTTGACCCAAGTCAAACTTAACCCTTTTAAGCCAATAATAAGGAACTAAGTGTTCCGATTTCAACTCGAACCCTTTTAAATCCAAAACTAACCATCCCCGCAAGTCATAAAATAGTAAAAGCACATATGGGGAGTCTTATTTAGGGGAATGGGATTCTAGAAAGTAAAACGACCGATCGGATCGTTACATTAATTATGTAGATTAATCCCACTCCAATTGTTTTTAATCTTAAACGTGCGTAGTTAATATTATGATTCAAGTTCATAGTCACTTTTTCATTTTGGCATTTTACTTAAACATAGGGATTTGGATTTTACACCCTAATAAAGTGATTAAAATAATTAAATTTTAGAATTTATTAATCATATGTTGGTCAATATTTTTACCCACTACAGTTTTATTATCTTTCTAATATTTAAAGTTCTAAAAATAACTAAAATTCTCTACGTGAAATGTCATATCGATATTTTTATCCTTTGAACATAAATTCTTATTGGATAATAATATAGTTATAGTTAAATATTAAACTTGGGATGAACTAATATTAAAAATTTGAATGAAAAAAAAAATTATTTTCCCTAATGTTCAGAATGAATAATTAAGTTTTTGAATTAATTTAACAACATAAGTTTTTGAATCAGCTAATTATTTAGAAAATCCAATTCAATTATTTTACAAACTCATCAACATCAGAGAAGAGAGTACCCCTTTATTATAAAACAGGACCCCCGCATCCTTTCTTAAAAGATAGAGTAAGTAATTGCAAAACTTGTAGTGTACATAATAGTATTGATGGCAAAATAAATTAAAAAATAAAGCAAAAATAGTTACAACATAGTAATATTGAGAGTTAAATTGATAAAAATACAAACTTAAAGTAATAAGGATGAAATAGTTGAAGAAAAAATGTATTTTAAATGAGTTATCATTAATTATTTTTCCTTTGCATTTGTCCAACAATGATAAGTTCCTATATATTTGTTTTATTAAATTATTTATTATAAAATATTAATTCAATATTGGTCCCTATATTTTTTTGTTTATTATAAAATAGTAACTCAATATTGGTCATTTCTAGATTTTACATTGTCATTTATTTGTTTCTGTCCTGAGAGCTATAGAGCCAACATCTACATTCCCAAATGCCTAAAAGACCAAAAGATTTAATTTGAGTTATTTGACAAGTATTTGGAGAATTGCAATGGATTATTTTTGTGTCACTCGTTTGTTTCGAGCATTAAGTTACACAATAACAATAATTTTTATAAGATATTCCCAAAGAAGTCCTCAGAAATCATAATGAAGCGTATGAGGACTTTTACGTACACGAATTTTTCATAATGAGCTAGCTAAATGGGATCAATGCTTCATTATTTTTTTTTTAATTTTTATTTCTTACTGAAATACATCATGTAGAAATATTTTTGTAATTCTTAAAATTTATGTACATATTAATATTGGGCACACACGTAAAGCATGTATGCTAAGACTAGAGTTTACATTAGACAAAACATCGTTCGTCTATATTTAAAAAAGGGAAACTACCAGCTATGTCTATTTATAAGTAGCTCATTACAAAAATTAGTCAATTCATAAAATATTATTAATATTAGTCAAATATTACTAATATTAGCCAAATGGAGTATTACTAATATTTGGTGTTAGAAGCTGGCAAATTATTAAGTCTACTGCAAGAAAAAAATGCAAACCTTTATAGATCTAGTTAAGAGTACAAAGATTTAAATATTTAGTGGACAAATCGAAGTGAAGAAAAAGTGCAAGTTACACAAGTGGCTTCCTGTGCTTTCTAATGCCTCTTGATACATTGACCTTGCCTTTTTAGTATTCTTTTATTATTTTTATTTTTCTTGATATTCTTTTAATTTGAGTGTGGTGTAAATATGAATTAAAGAAAGAAATACTGTATTTTGCTTTCGAGACACTTATTAAATTTAAACCTTTTAAAATTATAAAGTGTTGACAAACTCTTTTAGTTTTCTGTGGTACCAATGAAGCTAGATTGGCTAGCAATCCAATAAATTGGATAAACCACCATAAGATTAGGGTCTGATGTGTGGCTATAATTCCATATTTTAGTACGTTATTTACCTTACATTTTATCTGCTTTAATGTTAAAAAACAATTTATTTGCGCGTAAGGGAGTCTATTTTATGTGTAGGTATATTGGAGATAAAAGTAGAGCAAAAAAAATTTTTAAAGTCTAAAGCGTGCTTAAAAATAGTTGAAAAGAAGAAACAAAGAAGTGAGCAGCGGAAAAATGAGGAAGCTGGCAAAACGAGCTGTTGAGCTTGCGCTAGAGCTGGCGAGGCGAGCCTTTGAGCTCACGTGGGAGCAGGCGATGCGAGGGATAAGGCGAGGTTGAGCTCGCGTGGAGGCAGACATCGCATGATCTGGGGCGAGGTTCATCTCGCATTTTACCTCGCGAGGCACGGTCTGAGGCGAGCCTAATCCGGATTTTGAAAGCTTATTTCGTCTCACTGTTTGACTAGGACTAGGGCTATATCGTTTAGGTCTTTTCCTACACGTATAGATAGACATTAAATACTACTTTTGAAGGAATATTTTGATCGGAGGCAAGAATAGCTCGTGGAACACCCGTTGGGGGATAGAATAATCGATTTCTACATTCCTTCATCTTTACTTTATAATTTATTCATACAAAATACTTGGGATATTGTTACTATGAGTATGAGTAGCTAAACTTCTAATCTAGGATTTTGATGGAACCTATTGGAGGATGATTTTTCTGTTACGTTAAAATAGATTTGTCGTAGCATTTTCTCTATTTGTTCAACTACGTTTATATTGTGGTTGGTTGAAGAGCTCTCAATCGACTGTGCCTATTTAGTGTGTATTACTCGAAAGAGAGTGCATATTTAAGTATTTGTTAAACAACATCACCCCTAACGTATATGAGGGATCAATACGGAGGGTTTAAAGGTGGGATTAGGAATAACGAAATCTTGGTGAGATCCGAGTGAGCCGTAACTTAGTGCCAGCTAGCATAATTCGGAAGAATATATCTAGTAAATTGTGGTAGTTACTCGGGAGAGAATTACGACACTCAGAGAGTTCATGATCGGTAGAGAAAACTTAGGCAAATTTATAGGAAAAGTAGCAGAAAGGATTCCGACAATAGGGAAAATCAGAACTTTAGACCATTCCAATTCTTGTCTACAACCTATTCGTAGTTAGTTATTAATTACTGCATTTTCATTACGTGATATTTAGTTAGTAAACATCCAATTTGTTATTTAAATATTTCTGAATATTGATTGCGTGAATTTGTGCGAGTCTAGTAGTTGTGCTTAATAGGTTAGTTCCCTGTGGGATTCGACTCCGGACTTGTTAATCGGAATTTATTTGCAACGACTGCTTAGTCCTTTTTATAAGGCATAATTGGGCGTGATCAAATTTTGGCGCCGTTGTCGGGGAGTTAACGGTGTTATTAATTGCAGCTAAAAGAAGTGCTAGAATTCTTAGTGTAATAAATTTTCTTCATTTTAAATTAAATACATTGAAATTCTAACGTTTGTAGTCTTGGTGTCATGACCCAAAATTCCACCACAGACATCGTGATGGCACCTAGTCTCTAAGACTAGGTAAGCCAATTTTTATTACATTTTGAAGCCATTATTTTTTAAACTAACAACGGAAATAATTACAATATACAGCCTCCCAAGACTGGTAGTACTGAGTCACGAGCTCTAACTGAATATATGGAATTATCACGAGGACCGAATATACAATACGGTTTGATTACAAATTAACAGTACAATGAAATGAAAAGACTTTAAGGGACTGCGATGGCCAAGCAACTCTACCTTGAATCCTTATGATCGCGCTTTAACTCTGCTCAAGTCCGATATCTCCAATACCTAGCTCTGCACAAAAATGTGCAGAAGTGTAGTATGAGTACGCCACGGTCGGTACCCAGTAAGTGTCAAGACTAACCTCAATGGAGTAGAGACGAGGTACAGTCAAGACACTCACTAGTCTAATAACCTGTGCAATATAATATACAAAATAATAGGAAATAAATAATAATAAGGGCGGGAATAAATAACCAGTGATATGCACAACAAACAACAAGAATACTATTAATATCACTCAACAATTAATAAACACAATTTTACCCAATTAAATCAAGTCTTTCAAATAAATGTCTTTCACATATAATTCTTCCAGATAACTCTCTTTTAAATATAATTTTCTCAAATAATTATTTTTCAAATATAAAATTCTTTCAATAAATATCTTCAAATATAATTTCCTTAAATAAATATCTTTTAAATAATTCTTTTGAATAAAAATCCTTCAAAATAAATATTTTGAATATAATTCTTTCAATTAAAAGTCACCATGTGACACCTCATTTCAAAATCATAAAAATACGGGTCTCAGCCCAGTTTTATATTTTTCGTAAACACGAGTCTCAGCTCATTTTTTATGTTTCCACGGCACCTCGTGCCCATAATTAAATTATTATATTTTCCCGGCACCTTGTGCCCTCAATTCATATCTCAACTGCATGGACAACTCACGTGCCAATATCCTCAATGTATATAAGATCCACATGATCAATTTATTTTTTAATAAAGTAAGGTTAAAATTTTTAAATCAAGTAAGAAATCAATAAATGAATGAATTTATTTTAGAATCATTTGGGTGGAGAAAATAAAATGAAACATCATATCAACTACTGATTTGGATATAAAAATTTATTAAATTAAAACATATTAGAATATTTCTTTTATTTAAAACAACATAATCATCAAAACAAATACAACCCAAAAATACAAATCCTCAATGTCTCGTACGAAAAAGTCGAGGCCAACACAATACCTCAAGAAATACAAATTACTTAATATTAGGTGAAATAATACATCACGGAAAACACAAAAATTTACAAATTTCGAAAAAAAAAATAAAGTAACCAAAGGCAAGTGCAGCCATAGAGAATATCAACAAAAGGGCACTCCCGAGGTACCGCCTCGTAGTCCCAACTCATAAATAAATTCACAATATCCCATTTTCTTATATCACCGCAGGAGTCTTCACATTTAATTTTAAAGAAATCATTTTTTTCGAAATATTATCCCGCATTTTTAAGCCACCCTTATCACACCGCATGACTTCTAGTAGTTCCCCTACTAGCCACGCGTTTCAAGCCACCCTTATCTCACCGCATGCGTTCCAACACCCTAACCTTATATCACCGCATGACTTCTAGTAGTTCCCCTACTAGCCACACGTTTCAAGCCACCCTTATCTCACCGCATGCGTTTCAATATCACAATATTTCACAAATCGCACCTCAAGTGCCCAAGTATCACAGCATAATACAAATTGCACATCAAGTGCTCAAATCTTACAACATATCACAGATTGCACATCAAGTGCTCAAATCTTACAACATATCACAAATTTCACATCAAGTGCCTTAATATTAAAACTTGCTACAGAAATCAACAATACAATATTTTCCACAATAAGGAGCTCATGGCTCGACCATAATGTGCACAACACCCAAAATCAATCAATAGAGATATAAATTACTCAACATAAAGCAAAGTCTTCATTAAATTCAAATTTTCAATAATTATATAAACACCTCTTCTTAAGCTCATTTAATTAATTATTTGCAGAGAAAAAATCTATAATGAAATTAAATTACAATAATTATCAAACCAACAAATTCACGAAATTATATAAATAATCAAGTAACAATCACATCAAATTGTCATATAACAACATATTCAACAACAAGAAAGATTTAGGCATAGCAAACAGATGATTTAATACTGGTCCACAATTACCCAATTTACTACACAATAATGCCTAAGACTTTAATTCAATAAAAATTTGCACATATAAGGCCGAGTACATACTCGTCACCTCGTATACACGACTTTTCACATTTCACAAATGGCACATAAGACTCAATGCCTAAGGGGTAATTCCCCCACTCGAGGTTAAGCAAGACACTTACCCTTTTGAAGTTATGCCGATATTCCAAAATCACCTTCTTGCTTGAATTAACCTCCAGACCGCTCAAATCTATCCAAATTAATTGTATAACTTCATTAAGATTCATCGAAAATAATTCCGGATAATAATACGTCGACTTAAAAATTTATTCCAAAAAGTCAACAAAAGTCAACGCGAGACCCGCTTCTCGGAACCCGACATAATATTCACGAAATACGAACACCCATTCCTATACGAGTTTAACCATACCAATTTTATCGAATTCCAATAACAACTCGACTTCCAAATATTAAATTTTTGTTTTTTAGAAGATTTTACAAAAATCTTGATTTCTTCCATTTAAATCCGAATTAAACGATGAATATAATCATAGATTCATGAAATATAATCACTTTAGGATATAGAACACTTACCCCAACCAATCTTGTGAAAATCCCTCCAGAATCGCCCAAATCCGAGCTCCAAAAATCCCAAAACGAAAATCGCAAAATGACCATTTTTGGTCCTTAACATTCTGCCCAGTTTGCGCACCTGTGGACCATTTTATCGCACCTGCGAGCTCGCTTTTGCGAGCAAATTCTCGCTTCTGCGAAAGTGCACAGCCCAGTTGACCATCGCATTTGCGGAAGCTTTTCCGCTTCTGTGAGAATCGCTTCTGCGATGCCTCACGCGCACCTGCGATGCCCCTCCGCTTATGCGCCTTCTCTGCCCAATTCTGCGATCACGCAGGTGCGGAAATTCTTTGCACCTGCGGCCTCAGTCCAGCCCAGCCAATTATGCTTCTGCGAGCTTCATCTCGCTTCTGCGATGGTCGCACTTGCGCCCAAATTTCCGCAAGTGCGATTCCAACAGGTCGTCCCAGAAACAGCAGAAATCCCAGCATTTTCAACAAGTCCAAATTCGATCCAAACCTTGTCCTAAACTCATCCGAGCTACCCGGGACCTCGTCCGAATTTACTAATAAGTCTCATAACATAATACGGATCTACTCGGGTTTCAAATTACATCACACAACACCGAAATTACGAATCGCGCGTCGAATCAAATTTTGAGTTTTCAAATCTTCTAACTTCTATATTTTGCGCTGAAACGTATTAAATCAATCCGGAATGACTTCAAATTTTGTACACAAGTCATAAATGACGAAATGGAGCTATTCAAATTTCCGGAATTGAAATTTGACCTTGTTATAAAAAATTCACCCTTTGGTAGGATTTTCCAAAAATCTTCTATTTTTCAACTTTCGCCAAAATGTGTCGATTTGTCCTACGGACTTCCAAATCCAAATCCCAACATACGCCTAAGTCTAAAATCATCATACGAAGCTATTGCCACCATTGAAATTCCATTCCGGGTTCGTTTGCTCAAAAGTTAACTCCCCGGTCAACTCTTTCCATTTAAGCTTCAAAATAAGAATTTTTCTTTAAATTAAATTCCGAATCTTCCAAAAATCAAACTCGACCACACACGCGGGTCATAATACATATTGCGAAGCTTCGTGAGATCTTAAGCCACTGAACGGGACATAAATTCTTAAAACGACAAGTTGGGTCGTTACATTCTCCACCTCTTAAACAAACGTTCGTCCTCGAATGTTCTAAGAATTATTCTGAGGTTACCAAATTGATGATTTTACTTTTACACATATACTTACAGTTGATTCCACATTACCGCATTTGAGATAAGCCCGACAACATCATCTCATTTGAGATTATTTCTTTTATCTATATTTGTAAACTTTAAGATCAATTTCTTACACTCTAACATTTCAAAAGGTCTGATTTTTCATCAACGCACGGTATTAGTCTCAACTGGCTGTAGCAACTCGTGTCTACACATATCAACTTTCTTGATAGTGTTGAAGTACTTCAAAAATTTTCTGGGGTGTTTCATTCTCCCCTGCTTAGGATCATTCGTCCTGAAACACATAACATAATTTGTCTCTTCTTTTGCAATTCTCAATCCTTCAAATTTTACTAACTCCCAAATTTTTCAGAAATTTCGGCAGAGTCTCCCCTGTAATTGGGCATATCCACCTTCCAGAGTAACACCAAAATAACTCCTAATAACATATCCACAACCCAATAAAATACCTCAAGGTATATATGAATAACACCAATCTCAGCATTACAAGCATTGTATTATCATTATGATATCAGGACATGAAACACATCATATGCATGCTCATCACCACATCTTAGGTCTTAAAAGTTGTTCATAATTAATCCCAACATCATCAATTAATCTCATATTAATCACCACCTCATTTCGAATTTTCACAATACTGACAACAGAATGTGAGGCATGAAGACCTCATGATTACTTTCTCGGATTAATGAGTCACATTTAACGCCACCTGGGTACTCATCTCATAGGCTAAAACTCAATGTTTACAGCACGAAAATGGCTGAATATGAACAGAAAAATATACAAGAATTAACAAATAAGCCAAACAGACATGACTCCCTAGTAATATTATTGTACAAATTAAATTTCACAAAGGGAGAATTTTAAACTCATAAATATTTCACCACAAGGACCTCGTCCTTTTATAACTTCCATCACGGCTTGCAACCCGGTTTAAATATTTCACATCATATAAAAATGCGAGGATCTCGTCCTCAATTCCGAATCACAATTTTGTTGCACATTGTGCCAACTGAAATGTTCAATTTCCTTTCTTTCTTCTTTTCGAAATATTTCATAAACAATTTTCACAATACATAATGAACGCTCATACCGGTAGGGCGTATAATTCATAAAAATTGGAATCAATTATTCCGAAACACATTAAACCCACTGTAATGAATAATGAAAATTACTTTTGGATTTATAGCCCTCAATGGTGTACAAAAATAAATGACAGATACGGGCTCACACCTTCAAATCTCCCAACAGGGATAAACATATAAGTGGTTCACAAATTTACGAAGCTCACCCATAAGTGAAGCATAATAGAATGACTCACCTCAATATTCAGAACCGAATCAAATTAAGAAAAATATCCTTTTATAATAAAAATCAAGATCGTACCTGTAACTACACCATATGGTGTATTGGCCTCAGCCAAATCATAGTGATTAAATCAATGGGTCGGGTCTCCACCTCTTAGGCATCCACTACCCGCCCGTCCTCCACCACCTCTAGCTAACTGTGCACGTGGAGTATCAACTGGAATAAAGCTTGTGGTTGGAGTGTTCTGATGAAATCCAACCCTCCCAAGTCTGGGACAATCTCTCATGATATACCTAGTATCACCACACTCATAACAACCCCTTTGAGGTCGCGGCTGCTCGTACTAAGTTTGTGCCGGATAACCGAAATAACCACTGTAAGAATCTCGTGTCGGAGGTGCACTATGAACTGGAGCACTCCGAGTAATCTGATGTGCGGACTGAGCTGACCGACTGCTCAAGCCTCCGCTATAATGGGTTCTAGATGAAGAGTAAAATTCACTGAACCCTCCAAATCGTCGAGAGCTTTTGGCCTCCTTAGACTCCCTTTCCTCACCTAAAACACCCTCAATCTTCCTTGCAATCTCCACTACTTGTTGAAATAGAGAATTAGTTTGCAACTCTCGAGCCATACATATTTTAATATCATATTCGAGGCCCTCAATGAATCTGCAGACCCGATCCCTGATTGTAGGAACCAAGATAGGTGCATGACGGGCTAACTCACTAAACCTGATAGCATATTATGACACTGTCATAGTGCCCTAACGCAACCGTTCAAACTCAGCATGCCACGCATCTCGAAGAGACTGGGGAACAAACTCTTTCAAGAATATTTCCGAAAATTGAGCCCAAGTTTGTGGTGTTGCATCGACTGGTCTACCTTCTTCGTAAATTTTCCACCACCGATACGTTGTGCCTGATAGTTGAAATGTAGTAAAGGCAACTCCGCTCACTCCCACAATACCCATGGTGCGGAAAATACGGTGACAATTTTTCCAAAAATCCTTGGGCATCCTCTGTAGTTGTGCCACTGAAAGTTAGTAGATCATATTTCTTAAACCTTTAAAGTCTCTTTTGTTCTTCTTCTAATGCCTCAGGCCTGACCTCAGGCCGAACCGGAATAAATGGTTGTACCGGTACTACACCCAGAACCTGACCAATGTGAACCCGCTGCTCTGGAGTTGGGGTAGGAGTTTGAATTACTCCCCCAATCTGTGAAATATTTGGTGCAACAAAGATCAATCCCGCCCGAGTTAATGTACCAAACATACTCAGGAACTGTGCTAAGGTCTCCCGAAGTCCGGAGGGTAACAACAGGTGCTTCTGGTACATGTCCCCTAACTGGAGCTACTAGTGGTTCCTCAACTGTTGTTCTGACAGGTGCTTTAGTCGCAGCACGTGCCCTTCCTCAACCTCTACCTCGGCCCCGGCCTCTTGCAACCCTAGTAGTGTATACGGATGCCTGCTCAGCTAACCCAATAGTACGTGTCCTCACCATCTGTGAGAGAATGGAGATACAAAGGTTCAAATTCCAAATTCAACAAATTCTGCACGATAGGAATGAAAGAAATGGAAATTTCCTAACAGTTTTGTAGCCTCTCAAAGATAAGTACAGACGTCTCTGCACCGATCCGCAAGACTCTACTAGACTCGTTCGTGACTCGTAGAACCTATGAACCTAGAGCTCTGATACCAACTTGTCACGACCCAAAATCCCACCACAGGCGTCGTGATGGCACCTAGTCTCTAAGACTAGGTAAGCCGATTTCAATTACATTTTGAAGCCATTTTTTTTAAACTAACAACGGAAATAATTACAATATACAACCTCCCAAGACTGGTAGTATTGAGTCACGAGCTCTAACTGAATACATGGAATGATCACGAGGACCGAATATACAATACTGTTTGATTACCAATTAACAGTACAATGAAATGAAAAGACTCCAAGGGACTGCGACGGCCAAGCAGCTTGTAATGACCCAACCGGTCATTTTAACTTTTAGATACCCATTCCCTAAAATAAAACTCCCCTAACATGATTTTATTGATTTATGACTCGCGGGGATGGTTGGTTTGGGATTTGGAAGTGTGTGGGTTGAAATCGGAACACTTCGTTCCTTAAGTTAGCTTTAAATGGACAAGTTTGACTTCGGTCAACATTTTGAGAAAACGATCCCGGAATCGGGATTTGACGGTTCCAACAAGTTTATATGATGATTTTGGACTTGGGCGTATGTCCGAATCGGGTTTTTGATAATCCGGGAGCATTTTGACGCTTAATAGTAAAAATCAACTATTTGAAGGTTTAAAATTCTTTAAATTTGGTTTGGGGTAGGTTTTTGAGTAATTGAAGTCCATTTTGAATTCCGAGTTTGGGAATAGTTCTGTAAAGTGATTTAAGACTTGCACGCAAAATTTTGTGTCATTCCGAGTAGTTTAAGTATATTTCGGCGTATTGGAAGTGAATTGAAGAACTTGAAATTCTTAAGTTTGAATCAATTTGGTTTAGGGTATGATTCTTAGATTTGATGTTGTTTTACACATTTTGAGAGTCCGAGCGAGTCCGCTTTATGATTTCAAACCTATTAGTATGTTCGGGGGGGCCCCGGGGGTCCCGAGTGTTAACCGGACGAGGCTCGGATATTTTGGAAAATTTGAAGAAGAGCTGAAGCTTTCTGCTTCTGGTACGTTCGCACCTGTTCTTGGACAGCCGCAGGTGCGACTCTCGCAGATGCGAGGTTTATGCGCAGAAGCAAAAAGGGAAGGGAGGCCTACCATCGCAGGTGCGGAATCTCGGGAGCACCTGCGAACGCGCAGATGCGGAAACTGGGCAGTCAAGCTAAGCTCGCACCTGCGAGGCTTTTCCGCAGGTGCGGAAATGCCTGTTGGACAGAATGGTTAAAAAGTCGGGGCTCAGACATTTTGAGCCCATTTTTCCTCCATTTCGGGGCGATTTCAGAGCTTTTGAGAAGGGGGTTTCAACTAGCAATCGAAAGGTAAGTTAATTACACACCCCTTGAGTTAAATACATAGATTATAAGTAGATTATAACTAATAAATATTAGAAATTAAAGGTTTAGGTGAAAAACCTAGATTTTTATAAAAATGAGATTTTAACCACGAAAATAGTTATGGAATTAGGTAGAAATTATATATTTGAGTTTTTGAGATTATGGGTAACGTTTCTATCCGAAAATTTCCAGAATTCGGGCACGTGGTCCCGGGATAAATTTTAGAAATTTTACCATTTTGGATAGGGTAGTTTATTTAATAGATGAATTTCAAATTATTGAACATATATTAATTATTGTATATAACGTTTGGATAGTTTCGGATTTTTCGGCATTGAATCGAGAATTTTACGCGACGCGATAATTGGAAAGTAGACTTTGAGACGAGGTAAGTCTCTTGTCTAATCTTGTAAGGGGGAAATTATCCCATAGGGATTAAATTGAATAATTGTTTTAATTGCGGGGGGCTACGTACGCACGAGGTGACGAGAGTCCGTGCGTAGCTACTATAAATGCTAAAGTCTGGGTAGTTTAGGACTCAAAGCATGAATTACTTGTGTAAAATATATTCCCTGATTAATTAATATTAAATTGATATATATGAATATATTGTGAATTGTTAGATAAAGATATTAAAGGATGGAAATCTCATATGCTTGATTTTCTATTTAAATCAATTAATTGTTAAAAGAAATTATTCTTTCTCCCGAATTTATCTCATAATAAATATACTCTCCTTCCGGAGGTACATAAGAAAATGCCCTCATTTCTTGTGGAACGGGACGAACGCCTCGGCAGGATAGATGCATCTGTGGATCGTGTCGCACGTCCCTCGGCAGTGTACTCGACACTTTGGATCGGGTCGTACGTCCTTGGCAGAAATAATGCTTAATAATAATAATTACACGATACTTTAATAGTTATTTCAGTTTGTGAAACTAATTGATAAATTGGAGAATCCTTGAAATTTAATGAATTTTTATTCCTGCTTGTTAAGGAATGAATTGTTATTCATGTAAATGAGATTATTTGATAAATTGGAAATTGTTTGAAATTAAGGAATTTAATTAATATATTGAGAATTGTTGCATTTGAAGGAATATGATTATTTCCGCTGGTTAAATACATTATTGTAAATTTTGTGAATCATGCTGATTTAGATATTCTAGTTGTATTTCAGTTATTATTATTGACCCATTGTGAGTGTCAAAGTCGGTCATCTCGTCTCTACCACTTCGATATTAGGCTTGATACTTACTGGGTACACGTTGTTTACGTACTCATACTACACTTGGTGCACTTTTTGTGCAAGACCTGAGGCAAGTACTAGTGGGGGACCTATCGTCTTACACCCACGTTATCCAGGGGCATAGTGGTGAGCTGCCTTTCTGAGCCGTTCTGCAGCTGCTAGTGTCTCTTCTTGTATTTTTCATTCTGTCTATTTTTATTTCAGACAGTATTTGAGGTTTTGTATAATCTACTAGATGCTCATACACTTGTGACACTAGGTCTTGGCACACACATTGGTAGAATTTGGTATTTTATTATTTTCTTGGTTTTAAATTTTGTCAATATATGCTTAATTTATTAAGTTGGCTTGCCTAGCTGTAGTGTTGGGCGCCATCATGACCTATAGGTGAAATTGGGTCGTGACAACATGGTATCAAAGCACTAGGTTCACGTAGGTCTCACAAGTTATTAGCAGGCCTAATAGAGTCTTGCGGATCGGTACAGAGACGTCTGTACTTTTATTCAAGAGGCTATAGGGTGTTAGGAAATTACCTTTCTTCATATTCCATCGTGCAATTAATGTAGTACTAAATATCCTTCTCTTATTCTATCATAGATGGTAAGAACGCGCTCAAATGAAGTTCCAGACCAGGGAAGAGCTACTCCCCCAGTTGCTAGAGGCCGGGGCAGAGGCCGAGGGAGGGCTCCAGCTCGTGGTAGAGGGCGAGGACATCCCAGGACTGTTCCAGTTATACCGCCAGTGGGTCCAGCAGAGAACCCCATTGTTGAGGAACAGGATGAGGTGCCTGTGGCAGAGCCAGCTCCGGTGGACTTCACATCTGCACAGGGATTTCAGGATGTCATGGGTCGTAGGCTGCGATTCATGGACAATATGACTCAGGCCGATTTATTTTCGGCACACCCAACCACATCTCAGGTAGGCGGGGGAGAACAGACCCCTACCGCTCAGGCTCATGGAAAGGCAGCTGGTGTATATCAGACCCAGGGTGCACTACATGTGGGTGAAGCCCAGCCAGTGGCAGCAGCTACACCTGAGCCCAGGCCAGCTGTAGCTGCCGATCCTCAGAAGCTATTAGACCGATGGACTAGACTACATCCTTCTGTCTTTGGGGGTGAGCGACATGAGGATCCACAGGACTTCATTGATCGGTGCAAGGATAGACTGTACAACATGAGGATATTGGAGTCTCATGGGGTAGACTTTGCTACTTTTCAGCTAGAGGGCAGAACCCATAGATGGTGGCAGTCTTATGTTCTTGGCAGACCAGTAGATTCTCCTCCCATGGCTTGGTACAGGTTCACCTGTATCTTCCTAGACAGATATATTCCACCCTCCCAGAGGAAAGAGTTGCGGTTTCAGTTTGAGCAGCTCCAGCAGGGTCAGATGTTAGTGACCGATTATGAGGCAAGGTTTTTTGAATTATCTCGCCATGCACTTATGATACTCCCTACTGAGGCGGAGAGAGTGCGGAGGTTTGTAGCCGGTTTACATACGGGCATTATGGCCACTATGGCTTGAGAGGTTGAGATAGGTACTTCTTATGAGCTAGTTGTGGAGATAGCTCGGAGGATTCAGGGTTTGCGTCAGCGGAGCCGAGATCAGATTATGAGAGATAAGCGGTTCAGGTACTCTGGAGAGTTCGAAGGTGCTCCGTCTGGGGAAAAGGTCAGTTCGTGAGGGGGCAGTCCAGCAGACCCACATTTCCAGCACCACTACCTTCTCGGGGTACTCTAGTGTGAATTTATCTCAGTGCTATACCAGGGGTCCTCCCAATGGGTATTCAGGTCTCCCAGGGCCAGACTCTTAGTCAGCAACCTATCGCACCGTAGAGTTATTACGAGTGCGGGGATCCCAGTCACATGCGGAGGTTTTGCCCAAGGCTTCGGGGTAGACTAGTACAACAGGGTCAGCAGCCTATGCTTACCGGACCAGTTGCTCCACCAGTAGTACGACCACCAAGAGGTGGAGGATAGGTGGGTAAGGGCCGTCCTAGAGGTGGAGGTCAGCCAGTCGGAGGCCAGCTAGTTGGCACTCCAGCTCGGTTCTATGCTTCTCCAGTTAGACCAGATGCAGAGGCCTCAGATGCTGTGATTACAGGTATTATTTCTGTTTGTGACAAAGATGCCTCAGTATTATTTGATCCATGATCCACGTATTCATGTTTGTCATTTCTATTTGCTCTATTCCTAGGTGTTTCTTATGAGTCCTTGAGTACTCCTGTTTATGTGTCCACTTCTGTAGGCGATTCTGTTATTGTGAACCGGATCTACCAGTTTTGTATTATTACATTTTGTGGTTATGAAACAAGAGCAGATCTCTATTGCTCGAGATGACCGATTTTGAAATTATTTTGGGTATGGACTGGTTATATCCATATCATGTTATTCTAGATTGCCATGCCAAAACTATTACCTTGGCTATTCCATCTTTGCCTAGGATGGAGTGGAAGGGTTCGCCGGTTAGTTCATTTAATCGGGTCATTTCTTTTATAAAGACTCAACACATGGTTGAGAAGGGTTGTTTGGCTTATCTAGCCTATGTTCGGTATACTATTGTAGAGACTCCGGCTATTGATTCAGTGCCAGTAGTTCGGGAGTTCTCCGATGTATTTCCTTCAGATCTTCCAGGTATGCCACCTAATCGGGATATTGATTTCTGTATTGACTTGGCTCCAGATACTCAGCCTATATCTATTCCACCGTATCGCATGGCTCCGAAAGAATTGAAAGAGTTGAAAGAACATCTTGAAGAGTTACTAGCCAAAGGGTTCATCAGACTGAGTGTATCGTCTTGGGGTGAACCAGTATTATTTGTGAAGAAGAAAGATGGCACAATGAGAATGTGTATTGACTATCGCCAATTGAACAAAGTTACTATTAAGAACAAGTACCCGTTGACACGTATTGAAGACCTATTTGACCAGTTGCACGGCGATAGGGTGTTCTCTAAGATCGACTTGAGGTCGGGGTATCATCAGTTGAAGATTCGAGATTCGGATGTTCCGAAGACTGCTTTCCGTACTAGATATGGTCATTATGAGTTTCTGGTAATGTCTTTCGCTTTGACTAATGCCCCGGCAGCGTTTATGGATCTGATGAACAGGGTATTCAGGCCAATTATTTATTCGTTTGTCATTGTCTTCATTGATGACATTTTGATCTACTTGCGCAGCAAGGAGGAACATGAGCAGCATATGAGAGTAGTGCTTCAGACATTGCGGGAACAAAAACTATATGCTAAGTTCTCCAAATGTGAGTTTTGGCTAGAGTCTGTAGCATTTTTGCGACATATTGTATCGGGTGAAGGTATTAAAGTTGATCCCAAAAAGATTAAGGCAGTTCAGAATTGGAATCGACCCACTTTGGCAATTGAGATCAGGAGTTTTCTGGGTTTAGCAGGTTATTATCGTCGGTTCGTGGAAGCTTTTTCATCTATTGCAGCACCTTTGACCAAATTAACCCAGAAGGGTGTTCAGTTCCGATAGTCCAATGATTGTGAGTCAAGCTTTCAGAAGCTCAAGATAGCATTGACTACAGCACCAGTGTTAGCGTTACCTTTCGGTTCGGGAATGTATATAGTGTATTGTGATGCTTCATATGTTGATTTGGGTTGTGTATTAATGGAGGAAGGGCGAGTTATTGCATATGATTCACGTCAGTTAAAGCCCCACAAGCAGAATTATCTGGTACATGATTTAGAGTTAGCTGCGATTGACCACGCCCTTAAGATTTGGAGGCATTATCTTTATGGGGTGTCTTGTGAAATTTATATTGATCATCGTAGTTTGCAGCATTTGTTCAAGCAGAGGGACCTAAATGTAAGGCAGCGCAGATGGCTGGAATTACTAAAAGATTATGATATTACTATCCTGTATCATTCGGGCAAGGCAAATGTGGTTGCAGATGCCTTAAGCAGAAAGGCAGAGAGTATGGGTAGTTTTGCTTTCATTTCACCAGAGGAAAGGCCATTAGCCTCGGATATTCAGTCCTTGGCTAACAGACTTGTGAGGTTGGATATTTTAGAGCCCAGCCGAGTTCTTGCATGTATCGTAGCTCAGTCTTCACTATTTGAGAAGATCAAGGCTCGCCTGTATGATGGCCCACACTTAATAGTTCTTCGAGAAATGGTACTACGAGGTGATGCCAAGGAAGTTACTATTGGTGCGGATGGTGTTCTGCGACTCCAGGATCGTTTGTGTATTCCTAGTGTGGATGAACTGAGGAAAAAGATCCTGGAGGAGGCACACAGTTCTCGGTACTCTATTCATCCAGGTGCTACGAAGATGTATCGTGACTTGAGGCAGCATTATTGGTGGCGACGAATTAAAAAGGGCATAGTTGAGTATGTAGCTAGGTGTCTAAATTTCCAACAAGTTAAATATGAGCACCAGAGGCCAGGCGGCCTACTTCAGCAGATGACTATACCCGAATGGAAATGGGAACGCATCACTATGGACTTTGTAGTTGGGTTGCCGCGGACCTTGAGGAAGTTTGATGTAGTTTGGGTGATTGTTGACAGTTTGTCCAAGTTGGCACATTTTTATTCCTGTTATGATTACGTATACTTCAGAGAGGTTGGCCCAGATTTATATTCAGGAGATAGTTCGGTTGCACGGTGTGCCAATTTCCATCATATCAGATAGAGGCCCTCAGTTTACTTCACATTTCTGGAGAGCAGTACATAGTGAATTAGGGACCCGTGTTGAACTCAGCATAGCCTTTCATCCGCAGACCGATGGACAGTCAGAGTGGACAGTTCAGATTTTGGAAGATATGCTCAGGGTATGTGTGATTGACTTTGGAGGTCAGTGGGATAGTTTCCTGTCTTTGGCTGAGTTTGGTTATAATAACAGTTACCAATCCAGCATCGAGATGGCTCCATTTGAGGCTTTATATGGTCGTCAATGCCGTTTACCTATCAGATGGTTTGAGCCCACTGAGGCTAAGTTATATGGTACTGATTTGGTAAAGGATGCCTTGGAAAAGGTGAAGTTGATTTATGAGCGACTTCGTACAGCACAGTCCAGACAGAAGAGTTATGTGGATCAGAAAGTGCATGATTTATCCTTTATGGTAGGTGAAAAAGTTCTCTTGAAGGTTTCGCCGTTGAAGGGAATTATGAGATTCGGGAAGAAAGGCAAGTTGAGCCCAAGGTTTATAGGCCCATTTGAGGTGTTGAGACGAGTTGGGGAGGTTTCTTATGAGCTTGCATTGCCTCCCAGTCTATTGGTAGTTCATCTGGTTTTCCATGTATCTATACTCCAGAAGTATCATGCTGACCTATCACATGTGTTGGACTTCAGCACAGTTCAGCTAGATAAGAGTTTGGGTTATGAAGAAGAGCCATTTGCCATTGTTGATAAACAAGTTCGCCAGTTGAGGTCCAAGAGGATTTCTGCAGTAAAGGTCCAGTGGAGGGTCCAATTAGTTGAGGAAGCGACTTGGGAGGCCGAGGAGGACATGTGGGGCAAATACACACACTTATTTAGCACTCCAGGTATTATTCTAAACCCGTTCGAGGACGAATGTTTGTTTAAGAGGTGGAGAATGTAATGACCCAACCGGTCATTTTAACTTTTAGAAACCCGTTCCCTAAAATAAAACTCCCCGAACATGTTTTTATTAATTTATGACTCGCGGGATGGTTGGTTCGGGATTTGGAAGTGTGTGGGTTGAAATCGGAACACTTGGTTCCTTAAGTTAGCTTTAAATGGACAAGTTTGACTTCGGTCAACATTTTGAGAAAACGACCCCGGAATCGGGATTTGACGGTTCCAATAATAGGTTCGTATGATGATTTTGGACTTGGGCGTATGTCCGAATCGGGGTTTTGATAACCCGGGAGTGTTTTGACACTTAATAGTAAAAATCAACTATTTGAAGGTTTAAAATTCTTTAAATTTGGTTTGGGGTAGGTTTTTGAGTAATTGAAGTCCGTTTGGAATTCTGAGTTTGGGAATAGTTCCGTAAAGTGATTTAAGACTTAAACGCAAAATTTCGTGTCATTTCGAGTAGTTTAAGTATATTTCGGCGCATTGGAAGTAAATTGAAGAACTTGAAATTCTTAAGTTTGAATGTTTTTGGTTTAGGGTATGATTCTTAGATTTGATGTTGTTTTACGCAATTCAAGAGTTCGAGAGAGTCCGCTTTATGATTTCAAACCTGTTGGAATGTTCGGGCGGGGCCCCGGGGGTCCCGAGTGTTAACCAGACGAGGCTCGGATCAATTTGGAAAATTTGAAGAAAAGCTGAAGCTTTCTACTTATGGTGCATTTGCACCTGCGCTTGGACAGCTGCATGTGCGACTCTCGTAGATGCGAGGTTTATGCGCAGAAGCGAAAAGGGAAGGGAGGCCTGCCATCACAGGTGCAGAATCTCGGGCGCACGTGCGAACGCGCAGGTGCAAGAAAAAGAGCGCAGATGCGGAAACTGGGCAGTCAAGCTAAGCTAGCACCTGCGAGGCTTTTCCGCAGGTGCGAAAGTCGAAGGTGTGGAAATGCCTGTTGGACAGAATGGTTAAAAAGTCGGGGCTCAGACATTTTGAGCCCATTTTTCCTCCATTTCCGGGGGATTTCAGAGCTTTTGAGAAGGGGGTTTCAACTAGCAATCGAAAGGTAAGTTAATTCCACACCCCTTGAGTTAAATACATAGATTATAAGTAGATTATAACTAATAAATATTAGAAATCAAAGGTTTAGGTGAAAAATCTAGATTTTTATAAAAATGAGATTTTAACCACAAAATTAGTTATGGAATTAGGTAGAAATTATATATTTGAGTTCTTGAGATTATGGATAACGTTTCCATCCAAAACTTTCCAGAATCCGGGCACGTGGGCCCGGGGTGAATTTTAGGAATTTTACCATTTTGGATAGGGTAATTTATTTAATAGATGAATTTCAAATTATTGAACATATATTAATTATTTTATATAACTTGTGGGATAGTTTCAGATTTTTCGGCATTGAATCGAGAATTTTGCGAGACGCGATAATCGAAAAGTGGACTTTGAGACGAGGTAATTCTCTTGTCTAATCTTGTGAGTGGGAAATTACCCCATAGGGATTAAATTGAATAATTATTGCTAATTGCGAGGGGCTACGTACGCACGAGGTGACGAGAGTCCGTGCGTAGCTACTATAAATGCTAAAGTCCGGGTAGTTTAGGACTCAAAGCATGAATTACTTGTGTAAATTAGGATTCAAAAGCATGAATTACTTGTGTAAATGGTAGTCTTTACTTAAATAAATTATTTGATATATTTATATATATGTTGTGAATTGTTAGATAAAAATATTAAAGGATGGAAATCTCATATGCTTGAATTTCTGTTTAAATTGATTAATTGTTAAGAGAAATTGTTCTTCCTCCTGAATTTATCTTATAATAAATATACTCTCATTCCGGAGGTACATAAGAAAATGTCCTCCTTTCTTGTGGAGCAGGCCGAATGCCTCGGCAGGATAGATGCATCTATGGATCGTGCCTCACGTCCCTCGACAGTGTACACGACACTCTGGATCGGGTCGTACGTCCTCGACAGAAATCGAGCTTAATAATAATAATTACACGATACTTTAATAGTTATTTCAGTTGGTGAAGCTAATTGATAAATTGGAGAATCCTTGAAATTTAATGAATTTTTATTCCTGCTTGTTAAGGAATGAATTGTTATTCATGTAAATGAGATTAATTGATAAATTGAAAATTATTTGAAATTAAGGAATTTAATTAATATATTTAGAATTGTTGCATTTGAAGGAATATGATTATTTTCGCTGGTTAAATACATTATTGTAAATTTTGTAAATCATGCTGATTTAGATATTCTAGTTGTATTTCAGTTATTATTATTGACCCATAGTGAGTGTCAAAGTCGGCCATCTCGTCTCTACCACTTCGAGATTATGCTTTATACTTAGTGGGTACACGTTGTTTACGTACTCATACTACACTTGGTGCACTTTTTGTGCAGGACCTGAGGCAAGTACTAGTGGGGGACCTATCGTCTTACACCCACGTTATCCAGGGGCATAGTGGTGAGCTGCCTTTCTGAGCCGTTCTGCAGCTACTAGTGTCTCTCCTTGTATTTTTCATTCTGTCTATTTTTATTTCAGACAGTATTTGAGGTTTTGTATAATCTACTAGATGCTCATACACTTGTGACACCAGGTCTTGGCACACACATTGGTAGAATTTGGTGTTTTATTATTTTCTTGGTTTTAAATTTTGTCAATATATGCTTAATTTATTAAGTTGGCTTGCCTAGCTGTAGTGTTGTGCGCCATCACGGCCTATAGGTGAAATTGAGTCGTGACAACATGGTATCAGAGCACTAGGTTCATGTAGGTCTCACAAGTTATGAGTAGGCCTAATAGAGTCTTACGGATCGGTACGGAGACGTCTGTACTTTTATTCAAGAGGCTATAGGGTGTTAGGAAATTACCTTTCTTCATATTCCATCGTGCAATTAATGTAGTACTAAATATCCTTCTGTTATTCTCTCACAGATGGTGAGAACGCGCTCAAATGAAGTTCCAGACTAGAGAAGAGCTACTCCCCCAGTTGCTAGAGGCCGAGGCAGAGGCCGAGGCCGAGGGAGGGCTCCAGCTCGTGGTAGAGCGCGAGGACGTCCCAGGACTATTCCAGTTATGCCGCTAGTGGGTCCAGCAGAGAACCCCATTGTTGAGGAACAGGATGAGGTACATGTGGCAGAGCCAGCTCCGGTGGACTTCATATCTGCACAGGGATTTCAGGATGTCATGGGTCGTATGCTGCGATTCAAGGACAATATGACTTAGGCCGGTTTATTTCCAGTACACCCAGCCACATCTCAGGAAGGCGGGGGAGCACAGACCCCTACCGCGCAGGCTCATGGACAGGCAGCTGCTGTATATCAGACCTAGGGTGCACTACCCGTGGGTGGAGCCCAGCCAGTGGCAGCAGCTACACCTGAGCCCTGGCCAGTTGTAGCCGCTGATCCTCAGAAGCTATTGGACCGATGGACTAGACTACATCCTCCTGTCTTTGGGGGTGAGAGACATGAGGATCCACAGGACTTCATTGATCGGTGCAAGGATAGAATGTACAACATGAGGATATTGGAGTCTCATGGGGTAGACTTTGCTACTTTTCAGCTAGAGGGGAGAGCCCGTTGATGGTGGCAGTCTTATGTTCTTAGCAGACCAGCAGATTCTCCTCCCATGACTTGGGACAGGTTCACCCGTATCTTTCTCGACAGATATATTCCACCCTCCCAGAGGGAAGAGTTGCGGTTTCAGTTTGAGCAGCTCCAGCAGGGTCAGATGTCAGTGACCGATTATGAGGCAAGGTTTTCTGAATTATCTCGCCATGCACTTATGATACTCCCTATTGAGGCGGAGAGAGTGCGGAGGTTTGTATCCGGTTTACATACGGGCATTATGGCCACTATGGCTCGAGAGGTTGAGATGAGTACTTCTTATGAGCTAGTTGTGGAGATAGCACGGAGGATTGAGGGTGTGCGTCAGCGGAGCTGATAGCAGATTATGAGAGATAAGCGGTTCAGGTACTCTAGAGAGTTCAGAGGTGCTCCGTCTGGGGGCAAAGGTCAGTTCGTGAGAAGTCAGTCCAGCAGACCCACATTTCCAGCACCACCACCTCCTCGGGGTACTCCAATGCGACTTATCTCAGTGCTATACCAGAGAGTTCTTACCGCCCACCAGCTATTTAGGGTCCTCCCAATGGGTATTCAGGTCCCCAGGGCCAGACTCTTAGTCAGCAGCCCATCGCACCGAAGAGTTGTTACGAGTGCGGGGATCCCAGTCATATGCAGAGGTTTTGCCCCAGGCTTTAGGGTAGACTAGTATAGCAGGGTCAGCAGACTATGCTTACCGAACCAGTTGCTCCACCAGTAGTACGACCACCAAGAGGTGGAGGATAGGTGGGTAAGGGCCGTCCTAGAGGTGGAGGTCAGCCAAGCGGAGGCCAGCCAGTTAGCGCTCCAGCTCGATTCTATGTTTTTCCCGCTAGACCAGATACAGAGGCCTCAGATGCTGTGATTACAGGTATTATTTCTGTTTGCGGCGAAGATGCTTCAGTATTATTTGATCCAGGATCCACGTATTCATATATGTCATCTCTATTTGCTCTATTCCTAGGTGTTTCTCGTGAGTCCTTGAGTACTCCTGTTTATGTGTCCACTCCTGTAGGTGATTCTGTTATTGTGAACCGGATCTACCGGTCTTGTATGATTACATTCAGTGGTTATGAAAGTAGAGTAGATCTCTTATTGCTCGAGATGACCGATTTTGAAATTATTCTGGGTATGGACTGGTTATCTCCATATCATGCTATTCTAGATTATCATGCCAAAATTGTTACCTTGGCTATTCCATCTTTGCCTAGGCTGGAGTGGAAGGGTTCGTCGGTTAGTTCATTTAATCGGGTCATTTCTTTTATAAAGGCTCAACACATGGTTGAGAAGGGTTGTTTGGCTTATCTAGCCTATGTTCGGGATACTATTGTAGAGACTCCAGCTATTGATTCAGTGCCAGTAGTTCGGGAGTTCTCCGATGCATTGCCTTCAGATCTTCCAGGTATGCCACTTGATCGGGATATTGATTTCTGTATTGACTTGGCTCCAGATACTCAGCCTATATCTATTCCACCGTATCGCATGACTCCGAAAGAATTGAAAGAGTTGAAAGAACGGATTGAAGAGTTACTAGCCAAAGGGTTCGTCAGACTGAGTGTATCGTCTTGGGGTGAACCAGTATTATTTGTGAAGAAGAAAGATGGCACAATGCAAATGTGTATTGACTATCACCAATTGAACAAAGTTACTATTAAGAACAAGTACCCGTTGACACGTATTGAAGACCTATTTGACCAGATGTAGGGTTCTAGGGTGTTCTCTAAGATCGACTTGGGGTCGGGGTATCATCAGTTGAAGATTCGAGATTCGGATGTTCCGAACACTGCTTTTCGTACTAGATATGGTCATTATGAGTTTCTGGTAATGTCTTTCGGTTGACTAATGCCCCGGCAGCGCTTATGGATCTGATGAACAGGGTATTCAGGCCATATATTGATTCATTTTTCATTGTCTTCATTGATGACATTTTGATCTACTCGCGCAGCAAGGAGGAACATGAGCAGCATATGAGAGTAGTGCTTCAGACATTGCGGGAACAAAAGCTATATGCTAAGTTCTCCAAATATGAGTTTTGGCTAGAGTCTGTAGCATTTTTAGGACATATTGTATCTAGCGAAGGTATTAAAGTTGATCCCAAAAAGATTGAGGCGGTTCAGAATTGGCATCGACCCACTTCGGCAACGGAGATCAGGAGTTTTCTGGGTTTAGCAGGTTATTATCGTCGGTTCGTGGAAGCTTTTTCATCTATTGCAGCACCTTTGACCAAATTAACCCAGAAGGGTGTTCAGTTCCGATAGTCCAATGATTGTGAGTCAAGCTTTCAGAAGCTCAAGATAGCATTGACTACAACACCAGTGTTAGTGCTACCTTTCGATTCGGGAATGTATACAGTGTATTGCGACGCTTCACGCATTGGTTTGGGTTGTATATTAATTCAGGAAGGGCGAGTTATTGCATATGATTCACGTCAGTTGAAGCCCCACGAGCAAAATTATCCAGTACATGATTTGGAGTTAGATGCGATTGTCCACGCCCTTAAGATTTGGAGGCATTATCTTTATGGGGTGTGTTGTGAAGTTTATACTGATCATCGCAGTTTGCAGCATTTGTTCAAGCAGAGGGACCTAAATTTGAGGCAACGTAGATGGCTGAAATTACTAAATGATTATGATATTACTATCCTGTATCATCCGGGCAAAGCAATTGTGGTTGCAGATGCCTTGAGCAGAAAGGCGGAGAGTATGGATAGTTTGGCTTTCATTTCACTAGAGGAAAGGCCATTAGCCTCGGATATTTAGTCCTTTGCTAACAGACTTGTGAGGCTGGATATTTTAGAGCTCAGCCGAGTTCTAGCATATGTCGTAGCTCAGTCTTCACTATTTGAGCAGATCAAGGCTCGCCAGTATGATGACCCACACTTATGGTTCTTTGATAAACGGTACTACGAGGTGGTGTCGAGGAAGTTACTATTGGTGCGGAAGGTGTTCTGTGACTCCAGGATCGTCTGTGTGTTCCTAATGTGGATGAACTGAGGAAAAAGAACCTGGAGGAGGCACACAATTCTCGGTACTTTATTCATTCAGGTGCTATGAAGATGTATCGTGACTTGAGGCAGCATTATTGGTGGCGACGAATTAAAAAGGACATAGTTGAGTATGTAGCTAGGTGTCTAAATTGCCAACAAGTTAAATATGAGCACCAGAGGCTAGGCGGCCTACTTCAGCAGATGACTATACCGGAATGGAAATGGGAACGCATCACTATAGACTTTGTAGTTGGGTTGCCACGGACCTTGAGGAAGTTTAATGCAGTTTGGGTGATTGTTGACAGGTTGGCCAAGTTGGCACATTTTTATTCCTGTTGTGACTACGTATACTTCAGAGAGGTTGGCCCAGATTAATATTCAGGAGATAGTTCGGTTGCATGGTGTGCCAATTTTCATCATATCAGATAGAGGCCCTCAGTTTACTTCACATTTCTGGAGAGCAGTACAGAGTGAATTAGGGACCCGTGTAGAGCTCAGCACAACCTTTCATCCGCAGACTGATGGGCAGTCAGAGCGGGCAGTTCAGATTTTGGAGGATATGCTCAGGGCATATGTGATTGACTTTGGAGGTCAGTGGGATCGTTTCCTGCATTTGGCCGAGTTTGCTTATAATAACAGTTACCAATCCAGCATCGAGATGGCTCCATTTGAGGCTTTATATGGTCGTCAATGTCATTTACCTATCGGATGGTTTGAGCCCGGTGAGGCTAAGTTATATGGTACTGATTTGGTAAAGGATGCCTTGGAAAAGGTGAAGTTGATTCAGGAGCAATTTTGTACAGCACAGTCCAGACAGAAGAGTTACACGGATCAGAAAGCGCGTGATTTATCCTTTATTGTAGGTGAAAAATTTCTCTTGAAGGTTTCGCCGATGAAGGGAATTATGAGATTCGGGAAGAAGGGCAAGTTGAGCCCAAGGTTTATAAGCCCATTTGAGGTGTTGAGACGAGTTGGGGAGGTTGCTTATGAGCTTGCATTGCCTCCCAGTCTAACGGGAGTTCATCCGGTTTTCCATGTATCTATGCTCCGGAAGTATCATGCTGACCTATCACATGTGTTGGACTTCAGCACAGTTCAGCAAGAAATCGGAACACTTGGTTCCTTAAGTTAGCTTTAAATGGACAAGGTTGACTTCGGTCAACATTTTGAGAAAACGACCCCGGAATCGGGATTTGACGGTTCCAATAGGTTAGTATGATGATTTTGGACTTAGACGTATGTCCGAATCGGGTTTTTGATAACCCGAGAGCGTTTTGATGCTTAATAGTAAAAATCAACTATTTGAAGGTTTAAAATTCTTTAAATTTGGTTTGGCGTAGGTTTTTGAGTAATTGAAGTCCGTTTGGAATTCTGAGCTTGGGAATAGTTCCGTAAAGTGATTTAAGACTTGCACGTAAAATTTTGTGTTATTCCGAGTAGTTTAAGTATATTTCGGCGCATTGGAAGTAAATTGAAGAACTTGAAATTCTTAAGTTTAAATCAATTTGGTTTAGGGTATGATTCTTAGATTTGATATTGTTTTACGCATTTTGAGAGTTCGAGCGAGTCCGCTTTGTGATTTCAAACCTGTTGGCATGTTCGGGCGGGGCCCCGAGGGTCCCGAGTGTTAACCAGACGAGGCTCGGATCAATTTTGGAAAATTTGAAGAAGAGCTGAAGCTTTCTGCTTCTGGTACGTTCGCACCTGCGCTGGACAGCCGCAGATGCGAGGTTTATGCGCAGAAGCGAAAAGGGAAGGGAGGCCTGTCATCGCAGGTGCGGAATCTCGAGCGCACTTGCGAACGCGCAGGTGCGAAAAATAGAGCGCAGATCTGGAAACTGGGCAGTCAAGCTAAGCTCGCACCTGCGAGGCTTTTCCATATGTGATAAAGCCGTAGGTGCAGTACACCTTTCGAAGGTGCGGAAATGCCTGTTGGACAGAATGGTTAAAAAGTCGGGGCTCAGACATTTTGAGCCCATTTTTCCTCCATTTCCGGGCGATTTCAGAGCTTTTGAGAAGGGGGTTTCAACTAGCAATCGAAAGGTAAGTTAATTCCACACCCCTTGAGTTAAATACATAGATTATAAGTAGATTATAACTAGTAAATCTTAGAAATCAAAGGTTTAGGTGAAAAACCTAGATTTTTATAAAAATGAGATTTTAACCACGAAATTAGTTATGGAATTAGGTAGAAATTATATATTTGAGTTCTTGAGATTATGAATAACGTTTCCATCTGAAACTTTCCAGAATCCGGGCACGTGGGCCCGGGTGAATTTTAGGAATTTTACCATTTTGGATAGGGTAATTTATTTAATAGATGAATTTCGAATTATTGAACATAAATTAATTATTTTATATAACTTTTTGATAGTTTCAGATTTTTTGGCATTGAATCGAGAATTTTACGAGACGCGATAATCGAAAAGTGGACTTTGAGACGAGATAAGTCTCTTGTCTAATCTTGTGAGGGGGAAATTACCCCATAGGGATTAAATTGAATAATTGTTGCTAATTGCGGGGGGGCTACGTACGCACGAGGTGACGAGAGTCCGTGCGTAGCTACTATAAATGCTAAAATTCGGGTAGTTTAGGACTCAAAGCATGAATTACTTGTGTAAATTATATTCCCTGATTTATTAATATTAAATTGATATATGTGAATATATTGTGAATTGTTAGATAGAGATATTAAAGGATGGAAAATTTATATGCTTGATTTTCTATTTAAATTTATATAAATTGTATTCCTTGATTAATTAATATTAATTGATATATATGAATATATTGTGAATTGTTAGATAAAGATATTAAAGGATGGAAATCTCATATGCTTGATTTTCTGTTTAAATCAATTAATTGTTAAAAGAAATTATTCTTCTTCCCGAATTTATCTTATAATAAATATACTCTCCTTCCGGAGGTACATAAGAAAATGTCCTCCTTTCTTGTGGAGCGGGCCGAACGCCTCGGCAGGATAGATGCATCTATGGATCGCGCCGCACGTCCCTCGGCAGTGTACACGACACTCTGGATCGGGCCGTACGTCCTCGGCAGAAATCATGCTTAATAATAATAATTACACGATACTTTAATAGTTATTTCAGCTTGCGAAGCTAATTGATAAATTGGAGAATCCCTGAAATTTAATGAATTATTATTCCTGCTTGTTAAGGAATGAATTGTTATTCATGTAAATGAGATTAATTGATAAATTAGAAATTATTTGAAATTAAGGAATTTAATTAATATATTGAGAATTGTTGCATTTGAAGGAATATGATTATTTTCGCTGGTTAAATACATTATTGTAAATTTTGTAAATCATGCTGATTTAGATATTCTAGTTGTATTTCAGTTATTATTATTGACCCATAGTGAGTGTCAAAGTCGGCCATCTCGTCTCTACCACTTCGAGATTAGGCTTGATACTTATTGGGTACACGTTGTTTACGTACTCATACTACACTTGGTGCACTTTTTGTGCAGGACCTGAGGCAAGTACTAGTAGGGGACCTATCGTCTTACACCCATGTTATCCAGGAGCATAGTGGTGAGCTGCCTTTCTAAGTCGTTCTGCAGCTACTTGTGTCTCTCCTTGTATTTTTCATTCTGTCTATTTTTATTTCAGACAGTATTTGAGGTTTTGTATAATCTACTAGATGCTCATACATTTGTGACACCAGATCTTGGCACACACATTGGTAGAATTTGATGTTTTATTATTTTTTTGGTTTTAAATTTTGTCAATATATGCTTAATTTATTAAGTTGGCTTGCCTAGCTGTAGTGTTGGGCGCCATCACGGCCTATAGGTAAAATTGGGTCGTGACACAGCTCTACCTTGAATCCTTATGATCGCGCTTTAACTCTGCTCAAATCTGATATCTCTAATACCTGGCTCTGCATAAAAATATGCAGAAGTGTAGTATGAGTACGCCACGGTCGGTACCCAGTAAGTATCAAGACTAACCTCAATGGAGTAGAGACGAGGTACAGTCAAGACACTCACTAGTCTAATAACCTGTGCAATATAATATACAAAATAATAGAAAATAAATAATAATAATAATAATAATAAGGGCAATAATAATAATAATAATAATAATAATAGAAGGATAAACAACCAGTGATATGCACAACAGACAACAAGAATACCATTAATATCACTCAACAATTAATAAATACAATTTCACCCAATTAAATCAAGTCTTTCAAATAAATGTCTTTCACATATAATTCTTCCAGATAACTCTCTTTTAAATATAATTTTCTCAAATAATTATTTTTCAAATATAAAATTCTTTCAATAAATATCTTCAAATATAATTTCCTTAAATAAATATCTTTCATATAATTCTTTTAAATAAAAATCCTTCCAAATAAATAATTTGAATATAATTCTTTCAATTAAAAGTCACCATGTGACACCTCATTTCAAAATCATAAAAATATGGGTCTCAGCCCAGTTTCATATTTTTTGTAAACACGAGTCTCAGCCCATTTTTCATGTTTCCACGGCACCTCGTGCCCTCAATTCAATCTCAACTGCACGGACAACTCACGTGCCAATATCCTCAATGTATATAAGATCCACATGATCAATTTATTTTTCAATAAAGTAAGGTTAAAATCTTTAAATCAAGTAAGAAATCAATAAATGAATGAATTTATTTTAGAATCATTTGGGTGGAGAAAATAACAATTCAAATAAAATGAAACATCAGATCAACTACTCATTTGGCTATAAACATTTATTAAATTAAAACATATTAGAATATTTCTTTTATTTAAAACAACTCAATCATCAAAACAAATACAACCCAAAAATACAAATCCTCAAAGTCTCGTACGAAAAAGTCGAGGTCAATACAATACCTCAAGAAATACAAAACACTTAATATTAGGTGAAATAATACATCACGGAAAACACAAGAATTTACAAATTTCGGAAAAAAAATAAAATAACCAAAGGCAAGTGCAGCCATAGAGAATATCAACAAAATGACACTCCCGAGGTACTGCCTCATAGTCCCAACTCATAAATAAATTCACAATATCTCATTTCCTTATATCACCGCGGGAGCCTTCACATTTAATTTTAAAGAAATTATTTTTTCCTGAAATAGCATCCCGCGTTTTTAAGCCACCCTTATCACACCGCATGACTTCTAGTAGTTCCCCTACTAGCCACGCGTTTCAAGCCACCCTTATCTCACCGCATGCGTTTCAACACCCTGACCTTATATCGCCGCATGACTTCTAGTAGTTCCCCTACTAGCCACACGTTTCAAGCCACCCTTATCTCACCGCATGCGTTTAAATATCACAATATTTCACAAATCGTACCTCAAGTGCCCAAATATCACATCATAATACAACTTGCACCTCAAGTGCTCAAATCTTATAACATATCACAGATTGCACATCAAGTGCTCAAATCTTACAACATATCACAAATTGCACATCAAGTGCCCAAATATTAAAACTTGCCACAGAAATCAACAACACAATATTTTCCACAATAAGGAGCTCATGGCTCGACCATAATGTGCACAACACCCAAAAATAATCAATAGAGATAGAAATTACTCAACATAAAAGCAAAGCCTTCATTAAATTCAAATTTTCAATAATTATATAAACACCTCTTCTTAAGCTCATTTAATTAATTATTTGCAGAGGAAAAATCCATAATGAAATTAAATTACAATAATTATCAAACCAACAAATTCACGGAATTACATAAATAATCAAGTAACAATCACATCAAATTATCATATAACAACATATTCAACAACAACAAAGATTTAGGCATAGCAAACAGATGATTTAATACTTGTCCACGATTACCTAATTTACTACACAATAATGCCAAAAACTTTAATTCAATGAAAATTTGCACATATAAGCTCGAGTACGTACTCGTGACCTCGCGTACACGGCTTTTCACACTTCACAAATGGCACATAAGACTCAAATGCCTAAGGGGTAATTCCCCCACTCGAGGTTAAGTAAGACACTTACCTTTTTGAGGTTATGCCGATATTCCAAAATCATCTTCTTTCTTGAATTGACCTCCGGACCGCTCAAATTTATCCAAATTAATTGTATAACTTTATTAAAATTCATCGGAAACAATTCCGGATAATAATACGTTGACTTAAAAATTTATTCCAAAAAGTCAACAAAAGTCAATGCGGGACCCGCTTCTCGGAACTCGACATAATATTCACGAAATACAAACACCCATTCCGATACAAGTTCAACCATACCAATTTTATCGAATTCCAATAACAACTCGACTTCCAAATCTTAAATTTTTGTTTTTTGGAAGATTTTACAAAAATCTTGATTTCTTCCATTTAAATCCGAATTAAACGATGAATATAATCATAGATTCATGAAATATAATCACTTTAGGATATAGAATACTTACCCCAACCAAGCTTGTGAAAATCCCTCCAGAATCGCCCAAATCCGAGCTCCAAAAATCCCAAAACGAAAATCGCGAATTGACCATTTTTGGTCCTTAACATTCTGCCCAGTTTGCGCACCTGCGGACCATTTTATCGCACCTGCGAGCTCGCTTTTGCGAGAAAATTCCCACTTCTGTGAAAGTGCACAACCCAGTCGACCATCGCATTTGCGGAAGCTTTTTCGCTTCTGCGATGCCTCACGCGCACCTGCGATGCCCCTCCGCTTCTGCGCCTTCTCTACCCGCTTCTGCGATCACGCAGGTGCGGGAAATTCTACGCACATGTGGCCTCAGTCCAGCCCATCCAATTTCTCTTCTGCGAGCTTCATCTCGCTTCTGCAATGGTCGCACCTGCGCCCAAATTTTCGCAGGTGCGATTCCAACAGGTCTGCCTAGAAACACCAGAAATCCCAGCATTTTCAACAAGTCTAAATTCGATCCAAACCTCGTTCGAAACTCATCCGAGCTACCCGGGACCTCGTTCGAATTTACTAATAAGTCTCGTAACACAATATGGACCTACTCGGGGTTTCAAATTACATCACACAACACCAAAATTATAAATCGCGCGTCGAATCAAATTTTGAATGTTCAAATCTTCCAACTTCTATATTTTGCGCCGAAACGTACCAAATCAATCCGGAATGATTTCAAATTTTGCACACAAGTCATAAATGACGAATTGGAGCTATTCAAATTTCAGGAATCAAAATCCGACCTCGTTATCAAAAATTCACCCTTCGGTAGTATTTTCCAAAAATCTTCTATTTTTTAACTTTTGCCAAAATGTGTCAAATTGTCCTACGGACTTCCAAATCCAAATCCGAACATACACCGAAGTATGAAATCATCATACAAAGCTATTGCCACCATTGAAATTCCATTCCGGGGTCGTTTGCTCAAAAGTCAACTCCCCGGTCAACTCTTTCCATTTAAGCTTCAAAATGAGAACTTTTCTTTAAATTAAATTCCGAATCTTCCGAAAACCAAACTCGACCACACACGCGGGTCATAATACATATTGCGAAGCTTCTCGAGACCTTAAGCCACTGAACGTGGCATAAATTCTTAAAACGACAAGTCGGATCGTTACATTTGGGTGTTACAGGTGCATGCCTAGAAACTTCTCAAGAAATAGTGAATTGTTCGAAGCATTATCAGATCTTGAGAAAGTTTTCAAGGCACCGAATCATGCAAACCTGAAGGGAAAACAACAACAGAACTCAACAGAACAAATCGAACCAGACATGGATGACGAATAGAAAATCTAAATAACAGAAACAATGCGAATGACCCGAACAATCAGGGTGTGGTGCCTCTTGTGCCAGAAGCAGCATTGTATGATTGGGCACAACCCACCGCCGAAAATATTTCAATTGCAGTCCCTCAAATACAAGCGAAATCATTTCAAATCACAAACAACATGCTACATTTGTTGCAGAACAAGGGACTGTTCTCAGGGTCTTACATTGAAGATCCTCAACAGCATTTGAAAAGTTTCCTGTCGATATGTGTCACGTAAAGGAAACCTAATGTGACACCGGAAGAAATAAACCTATTATTGTTTCCATTCTTGGTGGCGGGAGAAGCTCAGACTTGGCTTAATTCACTCCCCATAAACTCCATCACTACTTGGGAGGAATTATTCAAGCAATTTTTGAACAAGTTCTACCCACCCAATAAGATTGCCAAACAAATTGATGAGATATTGAGCTTCAGGCAGAGACCAACAGAAACACTACAAGAAACGTGGGAGAGGATCAAGGGTATGCTGGTTAAGTATCCACATCATGGCATTCCAGATCAGATGTTGGGGCAGAGGTTCTACATGGTATTGGCAGACAGTTTAAAGGCCAATGTTGATGCTTCTGCAGGTGGAGCATTTTTGAGAAAATCATTCAGAGAATGCAAGGTCCTACTTGATAAAATGGCTTAAAACTCAGGATGGATGATAAGAGACTCTACGATCACTCATGTCGTTCACTCACTAGCTTTGGACCCAAACAACTCCATAGCCAAAAATATGGCCACGCTGATGACGCAAATGAGTATCCTAACCAAAAAGATCGATGAATCAGGCCAGAAGCAGCAGGTACACATAGTTGACGCGTCTAATGGGGGCTTATGTACACCATGCATTAACCAACCATATGTATGCTCTTGGAGTGCGGAAAGTGACAACCAGCACTATCAGGAAGATATGAACTATGTGGCCAACTATGCAGGACAGAGGCAAGGTGGTCAGAATTGGGGGCAACAAAATCAGCAATATAGACCAGCACAACAGCAGTACGATAATATCAACAATCCTTGAGCTATGCGACCACAAGGTCAAGTTGTGCCGTACCAAAGGCAACATGGATACAACCAGCAAAATCAGCAGCTAGCTTATCAACAGCCTCAACAACAGCAAATAGTGAGATACGATGATGGGTTGTCTGAAATTAAAGGAATGCTGCAACAGTTGATTGGGTACAATGGGAAAATGCAAGAGAGAGTGGACACATATGAATCAGCAATAAAAGGCATTAAGATTCAATTAGGACAGATATCAATGGCTCTGAATAATCGCCCCCAAGGGATGTTACTTGCAGACACACAAGTCAATCCAAAAGAGCAGGGCCTGAAATAGCTTATGGCAGTGAGTCTAAGAAATGGTAGAGACCTAGATCTAGAGCAAGAAATTGCTCGCGAAAGCCGACCAGCTGAAATACTTGTGCCAGTACCCATTGAGGTAGATGATTCAACAAGGTTAACTGAGGTGCCGATACAACATGCACAAGAGAGCACAAGTAAAGAAAAAGAGGTTGCGAAAGAGACTGAGGTAGCACAAGAAACGACAGTAGATGTAGTGCTTGAGCAGGATAAAACTCAAATCACAAGAAGGAAGCGACCTCCAACACCATTCCCACAGAGATTGGCCAAATATAAAAAGGATGAGCAGTATAAGACATTCATGGAGATGTTGAAACAAATCTAGGTGAACATTCTACTGATTGACGCCTTGAGGTAGATGCCTGGGTATGCCAAAATGATGAAGGATTTGATGTCTCGCAAGTTTGACTTTCAAGACTTGGCCACTATTACACTAACCCAGACCTGTAGTGCTGTCGTGATGAGACCCATAACTGAGAAGTTGTCAGACCCAGGGAGTTTTACAATCCCATGCACAATAGGCAGCTATGCTTTTGCTAAAGCATTGTGTGATTTAGGGGCAAGCAAAAACTTGATGCCCTTGGATATATATAAAAGGTTAGGCATTGGAAGACCAAGACCCATATCTATGTTACTACAGCTAGCCGACCGGACAGTGAAGAGGCCATCAGGTATCCTTGATGATGTACTAGTGCAGGTTGGAAAGTTTGTGTTTCCAGCAGATTTTATCATTCGGGGCTGCAAGGTTGACGAGGAGATTCCCAAAATTTTGGGAAGACCATTCTTGGACACTAGGAGAGCTCTAATTGATTGTGAAACTGGAGAGCTAAAAATGAAACTGAACAATGAAGAGACAAAATTCAATGTGCAGAAGTCTATGTGGCGACCAAGTGAATTTGCTAACTGCTCTCTAATAGAAGTTGTGGATGTAATTTTGGAGGAGGAAGATGAGACCCTGAACGCTAAAGACCCTCTAGCAGCCTGTCTCATGAACTTAGAAGAAGTAGATGGAGAGGACTTGGCGGAGTGGGTGCTGGCTCTTGAAGGCCAAGCGTTCTAGAAAAGAGAGCTCGAATTTGAGTCTTTGCACTTAGAAGAAAGAAAGACTCCTCCAGCTAAGCCATCGATCGAAGAGTCACCACAGTTGGAATTGAAATCGCTACCACCTCATCTCAGGTATGCTTTCTTAGGATATAACTCAACTTTATTTGCTATTATCTCATCTGGTTTGTTAGATGTGCAGGAAGAACAACTTTTGCAGGTATTAATAAAGTGCAAAACTGCAATTGGTTGGACCATTGCAGACATTAAGGGTATTAACCCGGCCTTCTGTATGCATAAGATTTTACTGGAAGACGGCCACAAACCTTCCAGAGAACATCAAATAAGTCTAAACCCCAACATGAAAGAAGTCGTGAAAAAGGAGGTGATAAAGTGGTTAGATGCGGGAATCATTTTCCCCATCTCCGACATCAATTGGATTAGCCCAGTCCAATGTGTGCCAAAGAAAGGTGGAATGACTATTGTGCAAAACGAGAACAATGATCTGATCTCAACAAGAACATTCACGGGATGACAAATTTGTATGGACTACAGAAGATTGAACAAGGCCACCCAAAAAGACCACTTTCCCTTTACATTCATTGATCAGATGCTAGATAGATTGGCTGGGAGGTCCCACTTTTGCTTTCTGGATGGATACTTGGAGTATGATCGGATCTCTATTGCCCCGGAAGATAGAGAGAAACCATCATTCACTTGTCCATATAGCGTATACGCTTTCCGGAGAATGTCGTTTGGCCTATGCAATGCACCCACCACATTTCAATGGTGCATGATGGCCATCTTCACAGATATGGTTGAAGACGTAATAGAAGTCTTCATGAATGATTTCTCAATGGTGGGAGACTCATTTGATGACTGCCTTAAGAATCTGAAAAGAGTGCTGAAAAGATGCATGGAGACCAATCTGGTGCTCAACTAGGAAAAGTGCCATTTCATGGTACATGAAGGTATAGTCTTGGGGCACCTAGTGTCAAGTAAAGTCATTGAGGTGGATCGTGAAAAGGTTGATGTGATAGAAAAGTTACCACTACCCACTTCCATCAAAGCAATAAGAAGTTTTCTTGGCCACGCCGGTTTCTACAGACGGTTTATAAAAGATTTCTCCAAAATTTCTAACCTCTTATGTAAACTGCTTGAAAACGATCACCCTTTTGTGTTTTATGATGACTGTAGGGTAGCGTTTGAGGAGTTGAAGAAACCGGTGACTGCACCAATCATAGTGGCCCCGACTAGGGGCAACCTTTCGAACTGATGTGCGATGCAAACGACTATGATGTGGGAGCAGTTCTTAGGCAACGAAAAGATAAAGTCATGCATTCGATATACTACGCAAGTAGAACCTTGAGCGGCGCCCAACTGAATTACACAGTGACAGAGAAGGAGATGCTAGCTGTGGTGTTCGTATTTGATAAATTCAGGTCATACCTGATAGGCTCAAAGGTAATTGTTTACACTGACCATGCTGCCCTCAAGTACCTAATTGAGAAAAAGGAGTCAAAGTCGCGCCTAATTCGATGGGCGCTACTGCTATAAGAGTTTGACTTGGAAATCCAGGACCAAAAGGGAACAGAAACCCAAGTTGCTGATCATTTGTCCATGCTTGAAGGAGCGAAAAAGAAGGTTGAGATGGAGGAGATCATGGAGACTTTCCCAGATGAACAACTCTTAGCAACGAGCCTTGGCAAGCGGTACTGTTCCCTATGACTTGTCGTCTGTGCAAAAGAAAAAGTTTTTTCATGACTGTCGCATATATTTCTAGGATGAACCATATTTGTTTAGGATTTGTCTTGATAACATGATCCAGAGATGCATTCCTGAGATAGATCAATTTTCTATTTTGCAGGCATGTCATGCTTCACCGTATGGAGGACATTTTGGAGGTGTAAGGACAACGGCTAAAGTGTTGGAGTTAGGTTTTTATTGGCTGACGCTGTTTAAAGATGCATACTTCTAGGTGAAAATTTGTGATGAGTGTCAACGGACGAGGAATATTTCTCATCGACATGAGATGCCCATGAACCCACTTCAAGAAGTGGAAGTATTCGATGTATGGGGAATCGACTTTATGGGACCATTTGTCAGCTCATATAATAACAAGTACATACTTGTAGCGGTGGACTATGTCTCGAAATGGGTAGAAGCCGTGGCACTTCCAACGAATGATGCGAAGGCAGTTATTGGTTTCCTGAGAAAGAACATCTTCACCCGATTTGGCACTCCAAGAGCTATCATCAGTGATGGAGGCACCCACTTCTGCAACCGAGCCTTTGCAAAGTTGTTGGAGAAATATGGAGTTTGCCATAAAGTTGCTACTCCGTATCACCCACAAACAAGTTGGCAAGTCAAGGTATCAAATATAGAAATCAAGAGTGTTTTGACCAAAACTGTAAATGCTACTCGGACTGATTAGGCGAGAAAATTGGATGATGCGCTATGGGCTTACCGCACTGCATTCAAAACTTTGATTGGTATGTCACCGTATAAATTGGTGTTTGGAAAGGCATGTCACTTGCCGGTGGAGTTAGAGCATAAAGCCTTCTGGGCGTTACGATAATTAAATCTGGACTTGGAGGTCGCTGGAACTAGCAGAGTCATAGAGCTGCATAAACTTGACGAGTTCTGGTACCATGCTTTTGAGAGTACAAGGTTATATAAGGAAAGAATGAAACTGGTGCATGACAAAAATATTCTTGAGCGAAATTTTAAGCCGGGAGACGTGGTACTATTATTCAATTCGAGATTGAGGTTGTTTCCGGGCAAATAGAAGTCAAGATGGTCAGGACCATTTCGTGTGCTAGAGATTCATCCCACCGGAGCTGTTGAGATTGCTTCAGAAGATGGCTCTCGCAAGTTCAGAGTCAATGGTCAGAGGTTGAAACATTATTTGGGCATGGATGACACAAAAGTAGTATCGGTGACTCATTTGATAGAGCCAACAATGTTGAGCGAGCCTTAAGTCGATTGCTTACGTCATGCCACAACGTTAAATTAGGCGCTTCATGGGAGGCAACCCATTGTAATATTGTATTCGTCATGCCGTAACGTTAACTAAGGCGCTCGTTGGGAGGCAAACCAATTCTTAGTTGATTTCAAGTGTAGTTAGAATTTTTTTTCTTTTTGTTTTTAGGAACTAAAATGTTTGTAGGTAATTTCGACAAGTCGTACACTGCGTCGCCTGGTCCCCAGCGAGCTGGGCCAGGCAGAAAGCCTTGCGTCGCTTGATGGAAAGCTCATGTGGGAGCCTGCCTAGCGAGGGAAAAAGCAAGGTGCATCTAGCGTGGAGCCTCGCACCGCAGGCCCCAGAACTTGCGTTGGAGCTCGCCTCGTGAGGTGTAAAGCGAGGCAGCAACCTCGCATCGCCAGGTAAGTGAAATTTTTGGTTTATCTTAATTTTTTACTTTATTTATTTTAACTTTAACCCCCTCCCTTAAAACCTAACCTAAACGCCCAAAACCTCACTGCTCACAAAAAACAAACAACCTCACTACTCACGCCACGAACACTGCCAAACCCCCTCCCTCACAACCCCATTGAAGACAACCACTCCTCTGCTCTTTCCTTCACCTGCAACAACAATTCAAGGGCAATCCCTCCTCTTAAACATCTAAGGTATGATTTCTACCTCCATTCTTTAGCAATTTCGAGTTGGGTGAATGCATGATATTGGATACAAATTTTGGGGTTGTTCTTCATTGTAACAATGTGTTTGTGTGCCCCAACCCCATGAACCCCATAGGAATGGTGTTGTTATTGTGTGAACAAGTGGTAGCACAGAAATTCCAAGCCGATTTGGGAGGGTGAGACAATTCATCATCCCTACAAGCACTCCCATGGCACGAGTGCATGCTAAGTGTTTGTCATAATGCCTCAAAGGCATTCTTTGTCCCCATTGGAGCCTGAGTCTCCGAGATTGTAAGACTAGTGCTATGTAGTCGTGCACCACTTTAAAATTTTAAGTGTGGGTGGCTCACTGGTAGCCCGATGCTTCAAAATTGGAGAAAGCACTCATGCATCATTGCTTGATTCTCATACTAAGAAAAGATGAGGTGAAGTCTAAGTAACCTAGGAAATTATGGAAAATCATGTGTTGAACTCTTAAGTGTGGGGTCGCAAGACCATTTTTTGAATTTTGCAATGCGTCATAAACTGATTAATGCTCACTTGTGTAGATACAAACATGCCTCCAAGGAAGGACACCGGAAAAGGCAAGGCCACATCCACTGCTCCGTCTAAGGCTAAGGCTCCCTCCGCACCTCTACAGAAGAAGAGAAAAGGGGGTGAAGCCACTTTAAGTCAAGTTGAAGGACTGCAAGCAGTGGCAGCTATAGCAGCCACTCGCACACAATCTCAAGGACAAAGTGGGTTTGGACTCAAGATCATACCTCTACATGTTAAAGACTGGTACAAATGTTGTAGGCCGAGACATATACATCCGGAATTTGCTATTCATGAGTGTCGCCTACAAGCAAAGTACCAAGCAATCTGGAGAGGTATTAATGAGTTGGGGCTGCATTATGTGTTCAAAAAATACCGAGGATATCAATGTCAATCTGGTTCGAGAATTTTATGTCGGTTTGGATCCAAAGGATCCTGAACAGCTGGTGCCTATTCGGGGAAGGTTGATAGATTTTTTAGCCTCAGCAATATGCAATTTCTTAGGTGCTCTAGATGTTCCTCAGGAACCCTTGGACAATTTCATCACCCGTCCTACATATCGAGAACTGAGACACACTCTTTGTGGTGTCAATTCTGTGGCAGCGTAGGTTCGGAATAAGAAAACCAATCGTCATAGGAAATTTCCCAAGAAGAAGATGAGGGCAGAGGCTCAAGTATGGCTGAAATTGATTAATAAATGGCTCCTACCTTTCAATCATGACACTCTTATTAGCCGTGAGAAGACGTGTGTCCTATATTTACTCATGACTGGCCAGCGGGTGAATGTGGGCCACTTGATCCGCTACCAGATGACTCAATTGAGAACTAGCGGGAGAATTGATCGAATGCCTTTTGCAAACATGTTGACTCAGTACTTGAGACAGGAAGAGGTGGATGAGGAGAAAGCTTTCGATCATATCATTGATCAGCCCCTACGACTAATGGACATTACAAGTGTCTGGGTTAAGGAGGAGACTGATATGCCATCAATAACAGGTGTCGAGCGCAATGCTCGTGATGACAGCTTTATGGCCCATTTATATGGGATGATGGACTTGCAGCTTCGGATCGGGGGATGGCCGGCCACAACAGAGGAGAGAGCCATATTGGGTGAGCGGTTCCCACTCAATGCTCATGCTCAACAGTTGGTTGGGCTTGGTGATGGATACAGACTCCCAGAGGATGAGGATGTCAACACACCTGAGCAGTCCAAGGCCGAGCCGGAGCAGTCAGATGATGATGATGATGAGGAGGAATCACAAGATGTCTTGTTTTGTCAGTTTGTGTATGCACTGAGGACATTGCATAAAAAATAAGTGTGGGGTGATAACTTGTAAATATTAGTCTTGTTTTAGTAATTTTTTTTAGTTAGTGTCGTCTTAGCCATTTTTTTAAAAAAAAAAAGGAGTAGAAAAATTGGACTCTTCTCGATGACAGATCTCCTAGACAGGTTTCTTGAGGGAATTAAGTCTAAAGAAGAAAAAAAAACCAAAAAGATTTTTCTTGTAGGTAGTGTAGTAATTCCCCCTTGGTTTTTCTTTGTGCCGTGGTTCTTTTCCAAGGGTTTTAGTTGAACCGGGTGTAGTTAGTTTTAATTTTTAGGAGTAGAAACCACTGGGCTATGAATTGAATTGCAACGATATCTCTTAACTTTGTTATGCCTTGAGAATAGTGAGTACTCTGGTTGTAACACTTAGGCTCAATGTTTGACTCTAGTATAAATACCTTAAATCATAGATTCTTAAATTTGCTTTACTGCTTTGACTCGAGTGTCATGATAAAACCAATTCTGAGTGAGTTATGTGCCATGTCTGTGTGAGATTTGCATGTATTCTGTGCATTGCAGTTGATGTCAAGAACTTGCCCCGTGTGTGTGCGAAGCGAAATAGTAGTCTTGTTCAGTCTGGAAAGTGATAGAGGCATTTCTTTGTTGAGCCAGATGTATATAGTTTACCCGCCTAAATATCATATAACATAGTTAACCCATTTGAGCTTGTAATCCTGTTTCTTTGGTAACCACATTACAAGCCTTACCCTTTATTTGAATTGACCATATATTTGAACCTTGTCACCTCTCATGAGTACTTGAATTGTGATGAATTATATAAAAGTTAAAGTGTGGGGTGGTGGTTTGTCTTTTGAGTGGAACAAATGGAATAAGGAAAAAGGTGCACCGTTTTGAAAAGAAAAAAAATATATCAATAAAAGCCACTTAGATTGAAAGAAAAAGAAAAAAATATACATATAGTTGTATTGTATGAAAAATAATTCTTGATGGTGGTGGCTAATGATGTAATTGTACTTAAAGGAGTATGGGTAATATACATTGAAGTAAATGTGGAGTTTTGGTTTGACATAAGTATGGGCTTGAGTGTTAACGTATATGTATTAAAGTTCTTAAGGGAGGTATAGTCACTCATATCCAAATGTATCCTACCCGACCCGCAGCCTACATTACAACCAATTAAAGTCCTACTTGATCCTAGACTGAATGAGCTCAATTAGTAGAGTATTACACTACGGGCAAGCCTATGGTGCATCATTTGTGGCATATGAATGTTATTTCTGAGAACGAGTGAATTCGTCCTATCTTGAGTTCCTACGGCCTTAAAATTTATTGTGTGTGGAACTAATCTCTTTTGTTGTGTGAGGGCACGTGATTCATGACGGAAAGGTAATATCATTGACCTCCATGTTAGAGTAAGTAAGTGAATTGTGAATAATGCATGGTATTGATGTGTGGCTATAATTCCATATTTTAGTACATTATTTACCTTATATTTTATGTGCTTTAATGTTAAACTATACTTTATTTGCGCGTAATGGAGTCTATTTTATGTGTAGGTACATTGGAGATGAAACTAGAGCAAAAGGAATATTTAAAGTCTAAAGCGTGCTCGAAAACAGTTGAAAAGAAGAAAGAAAGAAGTGAGCAACGGAAAAATGAGGAAGCTGGCGAAGCGATCTATTGAACTCGCGCTAGAGCTGGAGAGGCAAGCCTTTGAGCTCGCGTGGGAGCAGGAGACGCGAGGGATAAGGCGATGTTGAGATTGCATGGAGGCAGTCATCGCATGATCTGGGGTGAGGTTCATCTCGCGTTTTACCTCGCGAGGCACGGTCTGAGGCAAGCCTGATCCAGATTTTGAAGGCTTATTTCGTCTCCCTGTTTGACTAGGACTAGGGCTATGTCGTTTAGGTCTTTTCCTACACGTATAAATAGACATTAAACACTACTTTTTTGAAGGAGTTTTTTGACCGGAGGCAAGAATAGCTCGTGGAACATCCGTTGGGGGATAGAATCATCGATTTCTATATTCCTTCATCTTTACTTTGTAATTTATTTATGCAAAATACTTGGGATATTGTTACTATGAGTATGAGTAGATAAAGTTCTAATCTAGGGTTTTGATGGAACCTATTGGAGGATGATTTTTCTGTTACGTTAAAATAGATTTGTCGTAGCTTTTTCTCTATTTGTTCAACTACATTTATATTGTGGTTGGTTGAAGATCTCTCAATCGACTGTGCCTATTTAGTGTGTATTATTCGGAAGAGAGTGCATATTTAAGTAGTTGTTGAACAACATCACTCCTAACGTATATGAGGGATCAATATGGAGGGTTTAAAGGTGGGATTAGGAATAACGAAACATTGGTGCGATCCGATTGAGCCGTAACTTAGTGCCAGCTAGCATAATTCGGAAGAATATGTCTAGTAAATTGTGGTAGTTACTCGGGAGAGAATTACGACACTCAAAGAGCTCATGATCGGTAGAGAAACCTTAGGCAAATTTATAGAAAACGTAGCGGAAAGGATTCCGACAATAGGGGAAATCAAAACCTTAGACCATTCCAATTCTTGTCTACAACATATTCGTAGTTAGTTATTAATTACTGCATTTTCATTACGTGATATTTAGTTAGTAAACATCCAATTTGTTATTTAAATATTTCTGAATATTGATTGCGTGAATTTGTGCGAGTCTAGTAGCTGTGCTTAATAGGTTAACTCCCTGTGGGATTCGACTCCGGACTTGTTAACCGAAATATATTTACAACGACCACTTAGTCCTTTTTATAAGGCATAGTTGGGCGTGATCAGGGTCATTTCGTTCATTTTAAAAGGCTAAGTTTTTAAAATGGAAGACAAATGTTATCAAATATTTTTGCTCCATTCCAAAATTTATTTGTAGCAAAAAAATGTCAATTTTTTGCTTTTTTTTAGTGTGTGTTATTAGAATAGATTGGGTACATCTTAAGGAGCTTGAATCTCATTTTTGGGATGATTTGGTGAAGTTTTGGGGTGGTTTGAATTGAAAATTCGAAATAAAAACTGAACATAAAAAAATTGTTACACCCTATATTTATTTATTTTTGTACGTAAAACTGCGTCGTGAGCAAACTAATGTAGGACCCAAAAAAAATGAGATCATCTTTGAAAATATATAAAGCAATTTAATCATGTTACCTCGGAAGTTACAAATATTGAATATCATGAACAACAAGTACAAAGAGGGTTGGAAGGTTTAGAAGCTAAAGGAATTGAAGAAAATAATGTTTCGTCGAAAGCCGACAAATTGGGAATGTTATAGCATGTACTTTTGGGATGAGACCAGGGTGTTTTACATGATAAGGAGGTTATGTTACGAGTTATGTTATTCGTATGATAGTCGTATGTTATGTTTTGAAGTCAAGCGAGTGGTGGAACAAAAGTCGATGAAAGTCATCACAAGTTACGTTCATAAATTTTACTGAAACTTTGGGTCAAATGTAACTGCGATTTTCTCCCAATATACTTAGATTTATGGGGTGTTCCACCCATCAAATTAAATATCTACGAGTCTACTTTCCAACGCATTAAACCGTTTGTCAATACGATATCTGAGTAGAGAGATATGGGCATTTTTGCGAGACTACGCAGACTGTCACCTACTTGCTTAAACGAGAATCCAAAACTGGGCCTGTTCGGGTCGTCCAAAAATGGGCCAGTTCGGGTCGTTCAAAGAGGACTTTTTAAAGTCATATCCCCTTCATATATTAGTCTGATAATAGGGCAAAATAATCAGACTCATTCTCTGCAAAACTCCTCCCAAATATTTCCCCCAAACCCCAATTGATTTTCTCCCCCTTTCAAGTTCTAATCGGAGGTAAAGCCTAGAGTTTGAAGAACCAAGATAGGAGTCGAGTTATCCAACAAATAAGGTAAGTTTACTGCTCTATTTCATCAATTTTTTTCTGTTGTAGATGTATAGTAAGTCGTTCTATATTTGTAAGAACTCACGGGACGGTGATCGGAAGCCATGAGTTCGAGTTATTCACTTGTAGCGGACTGTTTTGTGGACTGTTTTGTGGTGCTGTTGGGCTGCGTGTTTTACTACTGTTTTATGGAGTTTTGGAGGAGGAAGGGTGTGGAGAAACACCACATAAATGCAGGATGTTGGGCTGGTCATTCGTCGTAACATTTTCGGGTTGTTGACACTACTACGGTGGTCGTTTTGTGTATGAAGAGATTGGGGTGTGTTGGGCTGTTTTGTAGTATTGTGTGGTGTGCATAAGGTTGGAAAATAATGTATATATGTTGTTATTGTTGTTTTTGGTGTTGTTGGTGTTATCTTGAATTTGGAGGAAGTAAGAATTATAGGGGAAATGCTGTCCGTTTTAATACAAAATAAGCATGTCGTTCGTTATGCGATAGTTATACGTTTCATAACTTAATGATAGTATTATTATCGTTGTTGTAGATTAAGGTGAGAAGAGGCGAGTTCAACTTGGTGATTGAAAAGAGTGTGATAAGGTATGTTAAGGCTAAGCCTTCCTTCATTTTGGCATGATCTCGTAGCTACATGTGTTAGTAATGAGACAAAAGAGAAGTTCATATTCATGAATTTATTCACACTATTCTAGTCTCATAAGTTACAATATTATTCCTTATCGAGACTCTATATTCAATTTAGTATTGTCTTCTTCCAGTCAAGAGAGCAGCAAGCCTATATATACAGTATTACAGTATTTTCATTACCATCGAGCTATAATCGATGGGCAGGCCCCTATTGGGCAACCTCTGATCAGATGGAAAGTTATATACCGAGCCTACTGTGGCCGAGCGCCTATGAGCAAGCCCAGCATGGTCGAGATACATAGCCTAGTATGGCCGAGCGCCTATGAGCGAGCCTACTACGGCAGAGCAGTTATATATACCGAGTCTTATAAGGCCGGACAATTATTTTACTTACTATATTGAAGGAGTTGAGTCAGTATCAACAGGTAAGTATATCTCCAGATCATCTTTGACTCCCAATTACTTTCAGTTATTATATTATCAGTTCAGTTTCAACTTTCAGTTATGTTATCGCCTTATATACTCGGTACATTATTTTGTACTGACGTCCCTTTTCTGGGGACGCTGCATTTCATGCATGCAGGTTCAGATAGACAGACGGGTATACCTCCTCAGTAGGTGTTTCCATAGTTCAGCCTGATCGGTAAGCTCCACATCCTTCGGAGTTATCGGGTCTAGGTTTTTGTGTACATCTTCTGTGTGTATGTATATATATTATGGGTAGGTCGGGGCCCTGTTCCGATCACAATATATCTATCAGAAGAGGCTTGTAGACATATCCTGTCAGTTAGTGCATTATGTTGGGCTTGTAGGCCTGGTATGTATATTTTGGTGGTTTGTCAGTTGTAGTAGTTATGACGGCCTTGTTAGCCCAACTTTATATTGATGTTTAGTCAGCGCTAGTTTCCATTCAGTTTTATATTTTGCTTCGCAAATTGTCTTGCAAGGTGGCCCCTTGGCCAAATTATGACATTATATGTTCAGAGTCCCTTAGTCGCAATTTGGTACACTAGGTTAGTTGAGGCACCGGGTGCCAGTCTCGCTTCCAGGTCGGGGCGTGACAAACTTGGTATCAGAGCAGTTCTATCCTAGGGAGTCTACAAGCCGTGTCTAGTAGTATCTTGTTTATAGATGTGTTGTGCACCACATTATATAAGCAGGGAGCTACATGGCATTTTGGAGTTGGTTTCCCTTCTTTCAAATCTAAATCGTGCTGTAGAACTGAGTTATAGGAAATTTGAGTTAAACTTACGTGTTTGTGTTTTCATACACAGATGACGGTGACTAGGAAGACTACGGCTATCCAGAGGGGAGATACAACAATAGGTGAGGGGACCAGCAGGGTACCCCCAATAGATGGGTCCCAGTCTGAGGCCCAAGGCGAGACCCCTACTCAGCCATTACCGGCTCCTCCACCACCTAAGGAGATTCCTAGGGATACCGCACATCCAGTTCCCCCTCCACTTCCACCAGATCAGGACTTGAGGAGTGCGGTGCATTTGTTGACACAATTGGTAGCTACCCAGCAACAAGCTAGGGCATCAGCTAGTGCAGGATCTTCTGAGGGGTCTGGGAGTTCAAGGGTCCGAGAGTTTATTGCTTTGAGTCCCCCAGAGTTTACGGGGTCAGATCAGAGGGAGGACCCGCAGGATTTCATAGATAAGCTTCACAGGATCTTTCGGGTTATGCATGCCACAGAGAAAGAAGCAGTTGAGTTAGCAACTTTTCGACTCCGAGATATAGCCATCCTTTGGTACGAGGGATGGGAGAGGTCCAGGGCACGTGATGCACCTCCAGCTAGTTGGGAGAATTTTTCAGATGCTTTTCTTGACCAGTATTTACCGCAGGAGATCCGACAGGCTCGGGTCGATCAGTTTCTAGCCCTTAAACAGGGCAATATGAGTGTTCGAGAGTATAGTCTCTGTTTTGACTCATTAGCCAGATATGCACCATCCATAGTTGCTACTATGCATGACAGGATCCACAGGTTTATAGCAGGGTTAGCCCCAGAGTTGACCGAGGCATGTGCCACCGCTGCATTGCATGATAATATGGATATCTCCCAGATTCAGGCATTCACTCAAAATATAGAAAGGGTTAGGCGTCGACAGCAGGGTACAGAGAGGACTGAGCAAGGGCAGCGTAAGAGGATGTGATTTCCTAGGTTTCAGGAGCAGTCTCAGGGTAGTTATAGGCCCCAGTACTTCGGACGGCCACCTAGGCCTCCGCCACCTCAGTTGCAGGGTTACAGGTATGACCGCTATACTCAGTCAGGACCAGGTGAGAGCTCACGGGTGTCAGTTTTGCAACGACAACGAGGTTCAAGGCAGACATGGTCATTTCCGCCACGGTGTGACATCTGCGGTAGAGGACACTTGGGCCAATGCCGAGCAGGTTCTGATGCTTGTTATACATGTGGGCGTCCGGGGCATATGATGCGAGATTGCCCAAATAGAGATTCTGGGGGTATGGCACAACCAGCAAGTTCAGCGACAGGATCATCTATGTCTGTGCATCCTTCTGGGCGCGAGTCTCAATCTTCGGCTGGTAGAGATCGAGGCAGAGGTAGAGGTTCCAGTTCAGGTGTTAATCAGAACCGTATTTATGCTTTAGCGGGTCGACATGACCAGGAGTCTTCACCAGACGTTGTGACAGGTATATTGACCATTTGCTCTCACGATGCTTATGCCTTGATAGACCCAGGATCTACTTTATCATATATTACCCCATTTGTCGCGAAGAAATTTGGTATAGTGCTTGAAATACTAAGTGATCCTTTTGCGGTATCTACACCGGTCGGAGAATCGATTATTGCTAGACGGGTTTACCGAGGTTGTACGGTGACAGTTTGTAGTCGTCAGACCTCAGTCGACCTAGTTGAGTTAGAGATGATGGATTTTGATGCTATCATGGGCATGGACTGGTTGTCAGCTTGCTATGCTACAGTTGATTGCCGAGCAAAGGCAGCTAGATTTCATTTTCCAGGTAAGGCAGTCCTTGAATGGGTAGGTAATACAGCGGCACCCAGAGGTAGGTTTATTTCCTATCTGAAGGTGAGGAAAATGATTGCAAAAGGGTGCATTTATCATATTGTGCGAGTTAGAGATGCAGATGCTGAGATATCTACACTTCAATCTATTCCCGTAGTCAATGAGTATGCAGATGTGTTTCCAGATGAACTTTCAGGTATTCCTCCAGAGCGAGAGATTGATTTTAGCATCGATTTGCTTCCAGGAACTCAACCAATATCCATCCCTCTGTATAGAATGGCACCTGCCGAATTAAAGGAGTTGAAGGAGCAGTTAAAAGATTTGCTGGAGAAAGGTTTCATCAGGCCCAGTACCTCACCTTGGGGTGCACCGGTACTCTTTGTGCGGAAGAAAGACGGCTCGTTGAGGATGTGTATCGATTATAGACAGCTGAACAAGGTAACTATTAAGAATAAGTATCCACTTCCAAGGATTGACGATTTGTTTGATCAGTTGCAGGGGGCTAGATTCTTTTCAAAGATAGATTTGAGATCAGGATACCACCAGGTCAGAGTTCGGGAGAAAGATATTCCGAAGACAGCCTTCAGGACCCGATATGGCCACTTCGAGTTCCTTGTCATGTCCTTCGGGTTGACAAATGCTCCCGCCGTATTTATGGACTTGATGAATAGCCTATTCCGTCCATTTTTAGATCTGTTCGTAATAGTATTTATTGATGATATTCTGGTCTATTCAAGTTCAGAGGATGAACATGTGGACCACTTGCGAGCGGTACTCCAAACCCTCCGTGATCGTAAGTTGTATGCTAAGTTTTCTAAATGTGAGTTCTGGTTGAAGTCTGTAGCATTCTTGGGGCATATTATATCCGATGAAGGTATAAAGGTAGACATTCAAAAGATTGAGGCTGTGAAATCTTGGCCTAGACCTACCACTCCGACAGAGGTTCGTAGCTTTCTAGGCTTAGCAGGATACTACCGGAGATTCGTAGAGGGTTTTTCTTCCCTTTCGGCACCATTGACGAAGTTGACGCAGAAATCAACTAAGTTTCAGTGGACGGAGGCTTGTGAGCGGAGTTTCCAAGAGCTTAAGAACAGGTTGACCTCAGTGCCAGTTCTAGCACTTCCAGAGGGTCCATAGGGTTATGTCGTGTATTGTGATGCCTTAGGTGTTGGGTTAGGATGTGTCCCGATGCAACATGGGAAGGTAATTGCTTATGCTTCAAGGCAGTTAAGGAAGCACGAGAAGAATTATCCAACCCACGATCTCGAGTTAGCTGCGGTTGTCCATGCACTTAAGATATGGCGGCATTATTTATATGGTGTTCATGTTGATGTATTTACCGATCATAAAAGTCTGCAATATATATTCAAGCAAAAAGAGTTGAATTTGCGACAGAGGCGATGGCTTGAGTTATTGAAAGATTATGATGTTAATATTCTCTACCATCCAGGGAAAGCTAATGTTGTAGCATACGCCTTAAGTCGCCGATCTATGGGTAGCTTAGCCATGTAAAGGCCGAGAAAAGACAATTAACTAGAGAGATTCATCAATTGGCTTGTTTGGGGGTTTGGTTAGTAGATTTCGACGATGGTGGAGTTGTACTCCAAAACACTGCAAAATCATCTCTCATAGCTGAAGTCAAGGAAAGGCAGTACGATGACCCAGAGTTGGTCGAGTTGAGAGAGCGAGTTCCGCAGCAGAAGAATCCATTGTTAGAGCTCAAGGGAGATGAAGTTCTCAGATATAAGGGTCGTTTGTGTGTTCCAGATGTAGCAGGGCTATGAGACAGGATTATGTCAGAGGCACATTATTCGTGGTACACCATTCATCCTGGGTCGACGAAGATGTATCATGACATTAAGGATGTGTATTGGTGGAACGATATGAAGAAGAACATTGCTGAGTTTGTCGCCCAGTGTCCTAGTTGCCAGCAGGTGAAAATAGAGCATCAGAAGCCCGGAGGGCTAATGCAGACTATAGAGATCCCGACATGGAAATGGGAGGCGATAAACATGGACTTTGTTACGGGTTTACCTCGTTCTCATCGTAAGTTCGATTCTATATGGGTGATAGTCGATAGGCTCACTAAATAAACTCATTTTCTACCTGTCAGATCTACATATACAGCAGAAGATTATGCAAAGTTATATATTAAGGAGATAGTGCGGCTACACGGAGTACCAGTATCTATTATATCTGACCGTGGGGCTCAATTTACAACACATTTTTGGAGGTCATTTCAGAGAGGTCTAGGGACTCAGGTGAATCTCAGCACAGCTTTTCATCCACAGACTGATGGACAAGCCGAGCGCACAATTCAGACGCTCGAGGATATGTTACGAGCAAGTGTGTTGGATTTTAAAAGAAGTTGGGATGAACATCTACCTCTTGTCGAGTTTGCATATAATAACAGTTACCACTCCAGTATTCAGATGGCTCCGTACAAGGCTTTGTATGGGCGTAAGTGCAGATCTCCTATAGGGTGGTTTGATGTTGGAGAATCTGGGTTATATGGGCCAGACCTAGTTCAGCAGGCCGTAGAGAAAGTAAAGCTCATCCGGGAGCGACTATTGACAGCTCAAAGTCGCCAGAAGTCATATTCTGACATGCGGTGATGAGACTTAGAGTTTGAGATTAATGACTGGGTATTCTTAAAGGTATCCCCTATGAAGGGCGTGGTGAGGTTTGGCAAGAAAGGCAAACTTAGCCCACGGTATATTGGGCCTTACAGGATTATTCGGAGAGTGGGCCAAGTAGCTTATGAGTTAGAATTGCCCTCAGAAATGGAGTTAGTCCATCCGATTTTTCACGTATCTATGCTACGGAAGTGCATTGGAGATCCTACCAGAGTGGTATCCACAGATGATGTACAAATTATGGAGGACTTGTCATACAAGGAAATTCCAGTTGCCATCTTAGACCGACAAATTCGCAAGCTACGAAATAAGGAGGTAGCCTCCGTGAAGGTTTTATGGAGAAGCAATAATGTGAAAGAGATGACATGGGAAGCGGAGGAAGAAATGAAGTATAAATACCCCCCATCTATTTCAAACTGAAGATATGGCTCGAGATGGGATGCTACAACACAACTCTATTCAGGCTAGTAGGTCATCAGATAAGCTCTTATTTTCGGACTTTCAGTATTTATGATTTACGACTCTTTGAGGTAAAGTGTTGTTATTTATAGACATTGGCCATGTGTGGCATGCATAGTAGAAACTAAACAGGTAGAAGGAGCTTTGAATGGCGATGGATGGGGAAATGCCCGTGCTACATTTTATGGAGACCAAACGGGTGGCGAAACTATGCGTAAGTTATACTTGTACTATACTTATATTACAATAATTACACTAAAAATATTAGTTAGTATAGTTATAAAAGCCAAATGATTTCCAATCCATGAGATGGATGGCATGATGAACGCCAATTTCATAATTATAATTTTCTTTTCTTCTTCGAAATGAAATAAATTTTCCATCTAAATAGAAATCGAGAAACACGAGTGAAGCTTGACAATTGATAAAACGTCTTTATTAATGATAGGCTAGTGGTTTTGGTTACACACGAGTATGTAAGATTACTATCGACTCGTCTGAATGTCAAAGTTAAAAGAAAGAAATAGAAAAATATGATATTATATTAAAGGAATGTTGTCATGTATGTGTAAAAAATATTTGCAACTTTATAAGTTTGATTTGTTCACGACATAGATATTAACAAATATTTGGATAATATTGCAGAGGGAGCTTGTGGCTATGGAAATTTATTCCAGCAAGGATATGGCTTGGAAACAGCAGCACTAAGCACAGCACTTTTTCACAATGGGGCAACCTGTGGAGCTTGCTTTGAAATAATGTGTGTAAATGCTCCTCAATGGTGCAATGCAGGGGTAAAAATTACAATAACAGCCACCAATTTCTGCCCTCCAAATTACACAAAAACTGTAGATGTTTGGTGCAATCCTCCACAAGAACACTTTGATTTGTCAGAGCCAATGTTCTTAAAAATAGCCAAATATAAAGCAGGGGTTGTCCCTGTAGTTTATAGGAGAGTCAAGTGCCACAAAAAAGGAGGGATCAAGTTTGAGATCAAAGGAAATCCTAATTGGATTCTTGTTCTTGTTTACAATGTGGGAGGTGTTGGAGATGTTGCCAATATCAAAATCAAAGGATCTAAAACTGGTTGGATTCCTATGTCGCGAAATTGGGGCCAAAATTGGCAGACTTCTGCACAATTGGTAGGACAGAGCTTGTCTTTCCAAGTACAAACTAGTGATGGCCAATGGGTTCAATCTGATGATGTTGTTCCTGCTAACTGGCAATTTGGTCAGAATTTTGAAGCGACCAATAATTTTAACTCGTGATGTATTGTGGAAAATGATTCCTTTTGAATCAATAGAGGGTTTATCGATATTTTTCTAAATTTCTGCTCATTCTCTATAGCTTTTAGTGTAATAGATTTATTTATGACCGCAAGAGCTAGAGTAAGAAACAAAATGAACACAATACCTCGATTTAACCCATCTATCCACATAAATACTCCCTCGGTTTATTTTTACTTATCCATTTTGGACTTTTTACGTCCCTTAAGAAATATATATTATGTATTTTACCATATAATCTCTAATAATGATAGCATTTCAAAGTCTTGGGAAATAATTTTGGAAATGAGTAATTAATATAAGGGTAAAATAATTTTTTTTTTTTTATCTTTCTCTTGATTTATTAAAATGGACAAGTAAAAGTAAAAATATATTTTTAATATATCGGACAAGTAAAAGTGAACAGAGAGAGTAATAAATTAACTTGTATTTATAGAGAGAGTCTACCCATAACACGCCAATAATCAATTTCGCTTTACTTATCCACAAACATTATTTTATTAAATTAATAATCAAGCCTTATATGTTCATTGCTTCATTAGTGATACAAGGAATTCCAAGTTTTTGGTGCTAGATCCTCCTATACTTATGCTGTTTCTAGCCATTTCCTTCAACTTAAGTGAGTTTGCTCTTATGCTGTCATCTGATAACAAATCCTCCACTTTTCTCTTAATTTCATATCCGGAAATGATCCCTTTCTCATCTGCATTCAACAATAAGCCTATTTCCCAACCATCAGAAATACAAGTCTGTGTATACAATTGATCTCCAAAATAAGGCCAACATAGAAAAGGTACTCCCATACTTACACTCTCCATTGTGGAATTCCAACCACAATGAGTCACAAAACAGGCAATTGAAGGGTGAGCCAACACCATTTCTTGAGGTGCCCACTCGACAATCTTCCCGCGCTTAGCCACTCTCTCTGAGAAATCACTCGAGTACAGAGCAAATGAACCATTTCCCAGGCCTGACCAAGCCACCCATAAGAATGGTCGATTCATAAGCTCGAGGCCTAATGCCAATTCTTCAACCTGTTGTTGGCTGAATCTTGAAGTGCTGCCAAAGGCTACATAAATAACTGATTTTGGAGCTTGTTTGTCTAGCCAGGTTAAGCAACTTGAATCTTCTGAATAAAGGCTTCCAGCAGACTGCCCATTGGCAAGTAAAGGACCAACAGGAAAAATATTGGTAGTCAAAATTGAAGCTGAAGGGGCAAGGTCAGTGAACCAGTTGCAAATAATCCAGTCCGAATTTATCATCCATTCAAAAATTTCTTTAATTGATACAAACATTATTTTTTGTTTATCCGCGCCCTGCGGATGGTACCACGTAAATTCAGCAGTGCTCATGGCTGGTAAATTTGGCACAACTTGAATATTCTCATTCTTTAATGGAGTTCCTGCAAGAGTTACAATCTTCCCAAGATTAGATTCATAAGTGCCTCAGCCTACGTTTGTCATGGCACTACGTTTAGAGCCGAGTCCAAAATTTAAACTTAGATGACTTCAACCTTTATATTCTCACCACTAATTTGCAATTACGAGTCCAGATTTTAATATATATATATATATATTTATGTTCCGTATATTTAATATATATATATATATATTTATGTTCCGTATAAAAAATGTTTTGATTCAGTCGATCATACATTGCTTCAGTTTAAATTGTTACTTCTCAAATCTCTTTTGTTATGCTTATGTCCATGGGCAGACGAGCAATACTAACAATAAAAAGTTTAGGATTATATATAAGGGGCATTAGCTTACCATCAGTGTCAATGACTTTTGCTTCAATAAGCTTAGATATATTGAGCCCCAAGGCCAAGCATCCTGGTGTAGAACAGAGATAAACAGCAGTCTTGATCCCCATTTTCTTAGGAATTTCCAGCAGAAATCCTAATGGTGAATCAAGTATAACACTAGTAACCTTGTCACTGGCCTTGTTGAGCAAGTCCTCCAAATGAGCAGGCATAACTTTCCTAATACTCTCAGACAATATTTGTAAATCTTTCCTATCATTCTCGGGATCAAGTCCATCTGGAACTGAGACTAAACGAATCATTCCTTCCCCAGAATCTGGAATTTCATGGGACAGAGTCGCGGACGAGAACTCTGTACTCACAAATGAGACCTTCACCCCATACTCGGCTATACGATGTGAAAGTTTGATGAGGGGCGCTGCGTGGCCTTGTAAGGGACAAGTCATTACCAAAACATGGCCATGACTGCCAGAAACTTTACAGCCATCGGCGTCCATTGACAATTTCTAACTTCTAAGTACCACCTCTGCGATAAATTTGTTTGATTTTATACACTTTGTATGAGATGACGACTTAGACTCGTACACAGCCATGGTTTGTTATAACAGAAAGAGCGCACATATTTCTTTCCCGAGTATATAGCTGATTTAACTCACTTAATATACCTTGGTCAGTTACCTTACACTTATCCTTCCTGAATCTATAGCTGATTGCCTCTTTCAATGAACTACTTCACGGGTCTTTTGATAGCAACCCAACCCATTCGTCAGACTCCAATTAAAAGTCCCAATTTTCCCCATATTTCTCTCTTTCATTACAAAATTCTTAGGGGCCCATTGATTTTGATGCTTTAAGGAACAACACTACATTACACCAACAGATAAACGATTCAACTGTAAATAGCCCAGATTAACACTACAATGAGTAAAAGTACAACACGTTTAATCAGGAACAGAGCAATTCCTTTGCTTGGTGTAAAAAATTGCAAGAATTTCAAATACAGTTGTAGAATATGCAATGCACATATCGATTTACCAGGCAGAAGCAACTTCGCTGTAAAAATCTCGGTCGACGATCTTTGAGTTACCCGTATTTGTCGAATGGAATTTATTCCATGAGATGCGGAGGATTTTTAGGGAGGTAAATTTGGGAAAGTTGCCTACGAAGCTAATTAAGAGCCCTTTTGGATTATTAGCGGGTTAAAAATAGCTCAAAAGCACTTACAGCCGAAATTGATAAATACATTTTTTATCAAAATGTACTGATAAGTGACCGTACTCTATCGAATAATAATATAGCAAGATGTCCAACGCATAGAAATTGGTTAATTTATTCTATATATATTTTTTGTTTTAATTACTATTTATAATAATCAGAAAGAGTTGAGTTGTGAGTTAATTAACTAAAAATGCGTAAATAAAGCAATGGAAAAATATTTTTTTTTGTTTCACAAATATAAAAAGATGTTGGGATACTGACTTCACTTAATATTTCTATAATATAGTAAATATATTTATTCTTTAATTTTTATTTCTCTCAAATGTATAAATGTCTCTCACGATTACACTTATATATTATTACTTAAGTTGAACAATTAGTTGCACTCCTTTCGGTTATACAAATTAATTATCAAAATAGTAATATTAAAGAACCAGAAATAAAGGCTTGAACTGAAACATGCTCTTTTTAGTAAGTCCATTTCGGTTACCCTACTCATTATAATAGATTACTACAGTATTTGCCTCTCTCGATAACAAATAAATGAAAGAATTAATTATAACATAATATAGATAGATATCACTACATAAATATGAACATCTATCAATAAAGCAGATAAACATAAAATAGAATTTAGCTCAAGCATATGAAATTATAGAATAATATCTATTATTATATAGAAATATTAAGATGTGTCATTCTCCCAACACAAGAAAAGTTAATTCATATTGGAGTTAATACCGACAACGGAAATATTCTTGCCCATTAAATAAGAGAATACAAAGAAATATTCAAGAAGAATATTTTTTCTTATTTAATTAAAAATAGGAATTAGAGTAATTTTCGACACTATTTTATTCGAAACTAGAGACGAAGCCAATATAATGGCTAAAAGATGAAAAAGAAGAGAAACTAAAGAAGAAAGAGAAAGGAAATAGCGGTATGCTTAAAATTTGATTTCGATGGTACACTTCTAACTTCTAAGCTTTCTTTCTCTGCCCCCTTGATTTCACGATTGATGCCTCTTTTTATAGGCAAACCATGACAAAATTTTCAATAAACTTCTAAATATGACCTTGTTATGCTTGGTTATGAGCTTCGGTTGTAGGTTAGTTATGTTGTAGTCGGTTGTGAGTAGATTGTTCTTTGTCATGGTAAATCACATTTATACAATGTCTTTCTTTAGCACTGTATTTCACTCTGCTTTAGCTTGTCCGTTTTTCTGCTTTTTCCTCTATAATCTTCTTGCTCTCGGGCCAATTCTTTTTTAACCTTTCCTACATGATTTAGACAAAAGTAGGGAAGAAATATGATAGTTTTTTGTGTTTTTACAAAGAAACTAAATGTTTAAAATCAAGTAAAATACACTTATCGAATTCTCCCACATTTGAACTTTTACTCGTTCTCGAGAATATATATATATATATATATATATATATATATATATATATATATATATATATATATATATATATATATATATATATATATATATATATATATATATATATATATATATATATATATATATATATATATATATATATATATATATATATATATATATATATATATATATATATATATATATATATATATATATATATCTTCACTTTTACTCTACAAGTATCACCGTTAGACATCTTTGAGTTTTAGAAAAAACAAGAATACTAAATCAGTTATTTACAATAAATCATAGGCTTGTCTTTCTTGTCAATCGCGACAAGAGTGGGTTGCTCTAGTGGTGAGCACCCTCCACTTCCAACCAATAGGTTGTGAGTTCGAGTCACCCCAAGAGCAAGATGGGGAGTTCTTGGAGGGAGGAAGCCGAGGGTCTATCGGAAACAGCCTCTCTACCCTAGGGTAGGGGTAAGATCTGCGTACACACTGCCCTCCCCAATTTAGAATCTTTTAGGACTTTTATTAGCTTATAATGTTAATCTATGGGCTGATAGGATACAAGAAATTTTTTTAAAGTGACTTTTTCTTTTTCTTTTCTTTTTGGTGGCTTGATTTTCAAACATAGATGACTTTGTTCAAGACTTACAGTCAAAGTAGATGCCTTGATTTTCTTTAAACAATCAAAGCTGCGTCACAGCAGAAAACTTACATTAGCAAAAATGGAGGCATAAAGTTAGAAGTCTTCATTGTTCTATGAACCTAAAATATTCAAGATATGTTGCCAAGAAATGAGCAAAAGTTATTCATGTGCAAATTATTCTGAAAATTCTCTCGCTTCACTCTTTTTTTTTTCAAATTAAACAAAAGTGTACTAAAATAACATAATAATAATTTTCTTTTTTAAGGCAAAGTACTAAAATAACGCAAAGACAAGAAAATAAGCCATTTTTGTTGTAAATGTGCAGAGTACCAAAATAACTTACATTAAAATTTCATTCAAGGTTTCATTACAACCAACAAGTTAGACTATGTACAAGCTATTTCCATAGCTATCAAAATGATGTTACCTGTTGCAACCTTCTTCTTCATACTAACATGAAAACATAAACCAACAGGTCAACTTCTAGCTGCCTCTCATGGCTAGTACAACAAAATTTTAGTACTTATTGCTATAACACCAAACTATCAACCTTAGATCTGCCATTTCATGGCCTATTTACACACAAAAAAAACTTCACCTATCAGCATGTCAAAGTACTCCATTCTATCATCCAACAAAAAAGCATTAAAGAAAGTTTTTTTTTCTTTCTAAAGTTATGTTGAAAAAAACTTTCTTCTTCCCGTGAACAAAATCACAAACATCCACCAACCAATTTCTCCAAACAAGTAAAGTGGAACCAGTCAACAACCCCAAAATTATTATAGAGAAAAAATCACTAGAAAATTACCATCTCCCACACCTAAACTGTTCATTCTCCTGAATGAACAAAGCTTAGTTCTTAATTTTCATGACCATTACCTTGAAAGAGATCAAGTTATGTACTGACATCAAAGTCATTTACTTGTTGAATATGAACCGACGAACCGTCAGTAGTAGCTACTCCATGGTTAGCTTCCAGATTAGAAAAAACAGAGAGGCTGACTGCTAAATGCCACCGGACCTGGTGTAGATCAACTTCCCCTGTTTAAATCCATCATTGTTGTGGGAAGTGGTGTTGGTACAAATACAGATGGTCCCTGATAGAAATTTGCACCTGCAACATTAAAGCTACCACCACCTGGAGCTGTAAAATGAGGCAAAAAACTAGGAATATCAGAACTTTTCATAATGTTAGCAATATTGCACATCACAGTTGCTATTGTGTAGATTATGGGAGAGGTATATGCAAATTGATTTTGCAAAGTTTGGCATATGAGATTTTGAGTATTTCTAGCTTATGTTAATTCTTTCATGATATGTTCAACATGTGCTGACAATACTGCTTCACACACTGCTTTTTCACTTCTGAAAATCTCCCAACTGTTCATCAATTCAGTCTGCCTTCCTAACAATTCTTGCATACTAGCCAGAATATCGGGGACGGGGATAGTTGGGGTGGTTCCAACTTCTGAATTAAGAGGTTGTGCTGGCTCATTCTCTGCTTGGTCTCCATTGCCAACAAGCCTTTGTTCCTGTTCAATTTGGGTTGGACCAGTAGGAGGCCTCAAACTATGGAGAAGGTCGTTACCGATAAAGCATGAATTTTCAGTCTTTGGTAAACCACTCAAATCCACATCAACAAAGAAACCAAACGAGTGATAGTTGAAGGAAAATACAAGCATTCACAATCCGGCTTGATCCGACAATTAACCATAGCATCGCTAACCAATCTCCCCACATTCACAGGCAATTCATGCATAATCGCATGTATCAAAAGAACTCTTTCTATATTGTAGTTCGAGGTATTCAAATATGGGATCACGCCAGAACTGACGAATCTACCCCAAGCTCTTGCTAATTCAATCATACATGAACAATTAATACTCAAAGGGCGTTCAGCAGTTCCCGAGTAAACTTTAAAGCCATTAGGACACAACTCGCCCAACACATGTCTTACAAAATCTACATCCCGATCATCCATAAATTTCTTGGTTTCACTATCATCAATGTTTCTCAAGTTAAAAATATCATTTATAAATTCAGCATCAAAGTGAATGATTTTACCTCTCACTGTTGAAGTACGACTTACTGGATTAAGATTGCTGTAGAAGTCCAGAACTATGTTTCGATTGTAATCCCCCGGGCACTGAACAAAAGACCTCCAACCAAAAGCAGCAACAATTTGTAAGATTTATTGTGCCTTTAAACCATTAGAAGGGAAAAGCATCATCTCATATTCTTCAACCACTGTTCGATTTGCCGCTCTAAGTCTCCATGATGCCGGGTCAAGGATTTCCCTTCTAGAGTTATTGAAACTATTTGAAAGAGTTAATTGTGCAAGATTCTTTTCAAGTGAAAATCAAGTGTCTAACCAGATGGGTGTATTTGGAAAATTGAACAGAGAAGAAACAAAAGGGTCCAAAGATAGTGAAAGTAGTTGAAGATAAGAAAAAGAGAAGAAATATTTTTTATTTTATTTTATTAGGTGATAGTCATGGCTAAGAAATAACAGAGAAGGGTGGTGGATACTGTACAATGGTGGTTGGGGCTGAAGCAAGAGAAACGAAGGGGGTTTTTCATTGTTGGGAACGCTGTTTGGTTTTGAGAGAGATAAATGTGAGGTGAAAATAATTTTGTACACCTATTATTTATTTACAATCTCTTACTTTTTAGATTTTTTTACCAATCCACCGTAACAAGATTAGTTTGTTGTTTTGATAAGTTTCACTTTTCTTCTTTTTTTCATTAAAGCTTGATTTTTGAACAAATTTTTATCTTTTTTTTTTTACTTTTTTTTAAAAACTATGTAATAACAACTTGCTGAAAGTTACATAAACATAAAAAAATAGAAACTTCTTTTATTTACTTAGTAAATTAAAATAATAACCAACATACATGAAGAAAATCTTTTTTTATCTTTACTTTGTGACTAATACTTACATTACAATTATTATACAGTATATATACATTATATTTTTAATTAATTTTTTTTATTTAGATATAAAAGTACTTGTATATATATTGTTAATAAATTACAAAAATTAAGAAGACCAATAAGAGAATAGTTCTGAGTTTAATGGCGTCAACTCGACTTATTATATATGTTGAAACCTGTTTGTCAAATGTTCTGGTGACATAAGGCTTCAAACGATGGCCGTTCACTTTGAATTTATTTTTCCCATTCATGTGTTGTATTTCAATGGCACCATAATGGGTTACTTCAGTTATAACGTACGGTCCTGTCCAGCGTGACTTGAACTTTCCTGGAAATAATCTCAACCGACTATTGTATAACATAAAACTATCTCCAACTTTAAAGATTTTATGGCGAATGTGCTTGTCATGCCATTTTTTTGTCTTTTCTTTATACAATTTAACATTTTCATATGCTGTAAGTCTAAACTCTTCCAACTCATCAAGCTGCAATAGACGATTTTTTTCTGCATCTGGCAAGTTTAAATTTAATAATTTTATAGCCCAATATACTTTATGTTTTAACTCTACAGGTAAATGACAAGATTTTCCAAAAAATAGTCTATAAGGAGATGCCTATCGAAATTTTGAAAGCAGTTCTGTAAGCCCACAAAGCGTCATCTAATTTTAGAGACAAGTTTTTTCGGAAAGAGCCAACTGTTTTTTCTAAATTTCTTTTTAATTCTCTGTTGAGTACTTCTACTTGTCCGCTTGTTTGAGCATGATATGAAGTTCCTGTTTTATGAGTAACTACATACCTTGACAACAAACTAGCAAATTGTCTATTTATAAAATGAGTTCCTTGATCACTTATGATAACTCGTGGAGTTTCAAATCTAAAAAAGATATTTTTCTTGAGAATATAACAAACAACTCGAGCATCATTATTTTTAGTAGCAATTGCTTCTACCCATTTTGAGACATAATCAATAGCTACTAAAATATATTCGCAATCACTTGAAGGAGGAAAATGACTTATGAAGTCAATGCACCAAACATCAAATATTTCACACACAACGATAGAGTTAAGAGGTATCTCATCCCTTTTTGAAATGTTGCCGGTTCTTTGACATTTGTCACAAACGGCAACAAAATTTCTTGCATCTTTGAACAAAGTATGCCAGAGATAACCAACTTCAAGTACTTTAGCTGACGTCCTTCTTCCTCCGTAGTGTCCTCCTACAGCTCCATCATGGCAATAACTTAAAATATTATTCATTTATGTCTCAGGTATATCTCCTGATTATGTCATCTGCACAAAATTTAAACAAATAAGGATCTTCCCAGTAATAATGTCTTGCCTCTTTTTTAAGCTTTTTTCTTTGATCATAAAAAAAATCTTTTGGAATCCACCCTCCCGCTAAATAATTGGCAATATCAACAAACCAAGGAGATCTATTGACAACCTTTGCGACTGAAAAGATATGCTCATCAGAAAATTCCTCTTGGATATCTAGTATTTCAGTAGGAGGATTCTCTAAACGTGATAAATGATCAACTACCTAATTTTTTGAACCTTTTCTATATTTTATTTCAAAATTAAATTCTTGCAAAAGGAGTATCCATCTTAGCAATCTAGGTCTAGCGTCTTTCTTTGCTAATAGATACTTTAAGGTTACATGATCAGTGAACACTGTAATCTTCATTCCTATAAAATAAGAATAAAATTTGTCAAACGCAAATACTACTGCCAATAACTCCTTCTCGGTTGTTGCATAATTCACTTGAGATTCATTGATGGTTCTGTTAGCATAGTATATGGGTCTAAAGATCTTATTTTTCTTTTATCCCAATATCGCTCCTACTGCTATATCACTTGCATCATTTATGGCAGGCTATAATCTTGTATTTTAGTCGCTTATTTCACTCTAATTTACTGTACTTTAATTGAGTTGGTGTAACGACCCGGTCGATCGTTTTGAGTATTATAATCCCGTTTTCTCATTTACTTCTCAATTTATGCTTTACAATTATTTTATGACTTATCGGGTTAATTGGTTCGGGACCGGTGAGGTTTTAGAATGAATTGGAACACTTAGTTCCAAGGTTTAAAGCTTAAGTTAAAATAGTGATCGGATATCGACTTATATGTAAACGACCCCGGAATAGAATTTTGATGATTTCAATAACTCCGTATGGTGATTTTGGACTAAGGAGCATGTTCGGAAAATTATTTGGAAGTCCGTAGTGGAATTAGGCTTGAAATGGCGAAAGTTGAATTTTTGGGAAGTTTGAACGGGGGGTTGACTTTTTGATATCGGGGTCGAAATCCCGTTCTGAAAACTTTAGTAGGTCCGTTATACCATTTATGACTTGTGTGTAAAATTTGAGGTTAATCGGACTTGATTTGGTAGGTTCCGGCGTCGTTTGTGGAAACTTGAAATTTCAAAGTTCATTAGGCTTGAATTGGGGTATGATTCGTGGTTTTAGCGTTGTTTGAGGTGATTTGAGGGTTCAACTAAGTTTGTATGATATTTTTGGACTTGTTGGTATGTTTGGTTGAGGTCCCGGGGGCCTCGGGTGAGTTTCGGATGGTTAACGGATCAAATTCGGACTTAAAACCAATGCTGGAATTTTTGCTTCTGGTATTTTCGCACCTGCGGAGGTTTAATCGCAGGTGCGAAGCCGCATGTTCGCACCAGCCATCGCAGAAGCGGAGCGAGCCTCGCAAATGCGAGCCCGCAGAAGCGGCTCCTAGCTCCCAGAAGCGGTTCCAGTGGAGGCTTGGCGAAACCGCAGAAGCGGTTGAATTCTCGCACCTGCGAGACCGCAGAAGCGGCTAAGTGAGTCGCAGGTGCGGAACCCCTGGACAGTATACATTTCGAAGGGGTTCCGAGTTTTGCCATTTTTGGACCTTCAAGCACGATTTTTGGGACGATTTTCAGAGAGAATTCAAGGAAAACTTGAGGTAAGTCACTTGTGATTATTTCTACTCCATAATATTGAATTATCATCGAATAATCCGACTAGATTATATGTTTTTGAGGTCTAAATCGGGGATTTGAACTTAGGGATTTAGAAATAAGATTTGATGATTTGGAGGTCGAGTTGATGTCGGATTTTGGTAAAATTGGTATGGTTAGACTCGTAGTTGAATGAGCTTTCAGATTTTGTAACTTTTGCAGGGTTTTGAGACGTGGGTCCAGCGGGCGATTTTTGAGCTAAATTTCGGATTTTGTTGAAAAATTAATATTTTCTTATGGAATTAATTTCAATAAATTTTATTGACTGAATCGAATTAATTGTGGCTTGATTCGAGGTATTTGGAGGCCAATTCACGAGGCAAAGGCATAGCGGAGTAAAGAATTACACGGTTTGAGGTAAGTAACACTTCTAAACTTGGTTCTGAGGGTACGAATCCTCGAAATTTGTTATGATATAAATTGTTTGGAGGTGACACACACGCTAGGTGACGAGCATGTAGACGTGCACTATAGAAATTGTGTCTTGAATAAATCCTGTGCAGTTGTAAAATTAATGAATCATGTTATTATTTGACCGTGTTCCACGTGTGAGAGAAATTGAGCCGAGGCTCTTATTAAATATCGTGTTTAGGCTATGTGCCAATATTTTTGACCCATAGGGTCGTGTTGCTGTTGAATTAATTATTTTAAAATTATACATTTCATACTCAGTCATAGTCGTCCATTGTGAGGATATTTATGGGATCAAGCTGCGCGTTGTAGCATGACATATTGGCTTTATATATGTTATCATTAAATGGATCGGGGCTGCCCGCCTGCAGCAGGCCAGAATGGCTTTATACATTATTATTATTGGATCGGGGCTGCCCGCCTGCAACAGGCCTTATAGGCTTTACTATTTTATGGATCGGGGATGCTCGCCTGCAGCAGGCCTTATAGGCTTTATTATTATACGGATCGGGATTGTCCGCCTGCAGTAGGCCATAAAGGCTTTATATCACGCTTGGGCTGAAGGAGCCCCTCCGGAGTCTGTACACATCCCCAGTGAGCGTAGATGATTATATATATTCGGGATGGGTTTCCTAGGGCATGAACTTGCCTTACTTATTTATATTGTAATGAATTTACTTGGACATGGATCTTGTCTGTATCATTTACATTTGGGGATAAATTACCCCAGGGCTGGATTGGCCTTATACGGTACTGAGTGACTGACTGTCAGTCGATGTGTATTTATATACGGGTTGGAACACCCCTGGGCTGGATTGGCCATAAACAGTACCGAGTGACCGAATAATTGGTGACCAGTATTTACTTGAGGTCTTTCTACTGAGATGTCATGTTCCTCATACCATGCAGTATTGATCTATTTCGCTTGTACTGAGTTTTACAGTTGAACTTGAAAGCATGCCTACATTTCTGTATCATTATTTATACTGGGTTGTACCTGTGGAGTTCGTCACTACTTTCAGCCCAGAGGTTAGTCTTGTTACTTATTGAGTTAGTTGTACTCATACTACACTCTGCACCTCGTGTGCAGATCCAGGTGCTCCCGGATATGACGACTGCTAGAATTCGGAGTTATTTCTGTTGGAGACTATCAAGGTAGCTGCTTGACGACCGCAGACTTGATTCCCTTCCTGTTTAGTTATTGTACTGTTCTATATTTCAGACAATGATTTTTATCAGTCAGACTTTGTATTCATTTAGATGCTCATGTACTCAGTGACACCGGGTTTTGGGAGTGTTATAATTGAAATTGTGAGTTTCTTCCGCTGAATTTAATTATTTTGTTTTCAAACTTAAAAGATATGGTGGTTTATTGAAATTGTAGACTTGTCTAGTATTGAGATAGACGTCATCACGACAGGTGAGATTTTGGGTCGTGACAGTTGGAGCTTTAATCGCTAGTGTTTTGCACTAATTGTGTGTTTTATGCCTTATAGGAGTGATTCCGATCTATGTAGATGTTATGGAATGAATTCATGATATTTTGGAGCTTTGAAGTCTGAGTAAATTCCCAAGGATTAAGTTGGGATCGTGTTCGGGGATCAACGGATGATAGTGCACTTTAAGAACGAAACGAAGAATCGAGCAGGCATACTGCGCATTGTCCAGTAAAATGCACATAACTTTTCGCTCAGAAATCCATTTGGGCTCCACAATATATCGTTGGAAATCTATGTAAAAGGGATACAACTTTTATGTTTTATGTTTTTCCAAATTCCCAAATGATGCCATCCAGGTGCGCGATCGCGCACTGGGCGTGCACTTGGGGCAGAACAATGTGCAAAATGCGGAACCAAGTGCGCGAGCAGGTCTCCAGGTGCGCAGCCATGCATTTCCTATACGGGAAGAGTCCTATTTCGCTAAGAAAATGGTAGTTTTGTCCGTTTTTTGGGGGGGCGTATTAAATACCCCAAAATACCATTTTAGAACAACTTTTGACATACCTTAGACCTAAGGAAGCTAAGGAGAAGAGGGAGAAGCAAGAGCAGAAGGATTTCATCCTTCTTTCCTCACTCAAGATCTGGGTTTGGATTGTATTTATGTTTTCCTATACTTTTGTTTCATTTGTGGAAAACATCTCCATGTGTATGGAGTAGAACCTTTTGGGTCATTTTGATTTGGTGTATTGATGGTTGTTTGTGGATTATAACTCTATTTTTATGTATTTGAATCATTTTTGAAAGATTTAATTGTTGCATCTATGTTCACTTGTTCTTATAATCGAGAGATGCATAACTTATGATATATTTGCACTATATTGTTGGTTGCGTTCATAGATTCTTATAAGTAATCGAAAGAGGCTAGTGGAATCCTTGATTAAACCTAGTTGGGAGGATAATGGAAAGAGATTCTCCTAAAGACCAATCCATTACAAATTCTTGCATATCTTTACCGAGCGTAAATTGGTTCATATTGTGAGGTTGAGACTTAATCGAGAGAGGAGTTTCTACTAAAAAATTGTACTGATAATTAAGTGAATTCGAGAGACTCACTTGAACATTAGTAGTAAATTATCTAGAGTTAGATCCCGAATAATTATCTTGCACCTATCCTATCAACCTATATTTTCTCCCATTGATAACTTCCTTGCTTACCTTTGTTGCGATTGTCATTAGTCAATAGATTTAGGTTCTTAGTTAATTATAGTTAGAAATCATAGAAATCTCCATTGTTGATCCTCCTGGATAGCAATCAAGCTAGAAACTACGAGAACACTGTTTAAATCCAATCCATGTGTACACGATATTATACTATACTATCTTTGACTAGCGAGCACAATTTAAGTGTGTGTTTTGTGCTCATTAAATTTTGGCGTCGTTACCACGGATTGGCAATCAATAGTGTTTGAAATAGTTTGTAGTGCTAATTCAGGAATTAGCTTTTCTATTTTCTTTTTCTTTATGTTATTTTTAGTTTTGTTATGTTAACTTCTCTTCAAGATTTCTTTTGTTGAAGAAATCTTGAAGAACATATTCTTGATACTGAACTCTAAATGTTGTAAAGATAGAGTACAACCAGCCTAAGAGAACGGTTAAAGAGTTAGCAGCTGAACATTATCAGCGGTCTGCTATGTGTTTTAAATGCGGTGGAAATCATCTATGGGTTGATTGTCAAGCAGGTAGGTATTCTTCCTATGGTTCATATTTTGAACACTCTCACTTTGTCTCTAGTCCGTACAGGTATGAGGATTCATATGTGAACAATTCTGACTCTGGTTGGGATGAATACCCTTATTATGACTGGAATGCAAGCGAAGTGAGACAACCACCTCAAGCGGAGAATGTTAGTTTAGAAGAGATTATGTATAAGTTCATGAATAAGGTGGAAGAGAGATTTACACAAGATGATAAAGACATTAACAACCTAACAATGCAAGTGAGTCAAATAATAAGTACACTTTCAGAAAGCTCATTACATTGTGATGATGAATATACGGAAAAGATACTGTGCGAAATTGGGCTTATCCGAGATGATGAACATCTATAAAGAGAGTTTTCCACTCTTCAAAAAGACTCTTTTTCAACTGAGATGATTGAAGATGAGGCTTGGGTTGATTGTGCATAAAAAAAAGAGTTCAAATCCCCATCCACCTATCCACGACCACAATTTTTATTAGAAGAGAATGAGGAACAAATGGTCTTGGACATGCTAGAGGAACACTCACATGGCCCTTCTTCTTCATTTTCTTATTCTAACCTTGATCATGTGAATTTTATTTTTGGGTATTTACAGGAATATACAGGGATTGATCTTGTGAATGAATGTAAAAATAAGTTGAGGATAATCCTACAAGAACAATCTACCGCTCAAAATGAGGCCAAGAAAGAAAGAAAAGAGCGAGTCTTTCAAATATCCTTAAAGGACTTTGGTCTGATGAGCTCCATAAAGAATCCCGGGGAGCGAAATCGAAAAATGCATTCAGAATTAGGGATGGAGTTCACAAGTTCTCGGAAATAAAAAAAGTCCAGGGGAGTTTACTTTACCTCTTACTTTTTATTTGTGTGTCATGGGGACACCCCATAATTTAAAATGTGGGGTGGGGATGTAAATACGTAAATAACTGTTTGTTTTCTTTCATTGGATATTATGTAGTACATATATGAATATCGGTATTTCTAGTTTATTTTGGTTGGTTGCAGGACTTAAAAAAAAGCGATTTTCTTTTGTAGGTCATGTATTAATTCCCCCTTGGTTTTTCTTTGTGCCGCAGTTCTTTTCCAAGGATTTTATTTGAACCGGGTGTAGTTAGTTTTTATTTTTTTAGGAGTAGGAAACCTTGTGCTGTGATTTTAAATGAAAGCAATATCTCTTGAATTTATTATGCCTTGAGAATAGTAAGTGCTTTAGTTGTGACACTTAGGCTCAGTTTTTGACTCTTGTATAAGTACTTTAAAATGTATGATCTTAACTTTGCTTAACTACTTTGATTAGAGTGTCTTGATGAGTCCGATCCTGAGTGAGTTTTGTGCCATGTGTGTGTGTGAGAGAGATTTTGTGTATTTTGTGCACTGCATTTGATGTCTAGAACTTGCCCTGTGTGTTTGCAAAGCAAAATAGTAGATTTGTTCAGTCTTGAAAATAATATAGGCGTTTATTTGTTGAGCCAGCTATATATTTTAATCACCAAATTGTTATGTATCGTAGTTAACCCCGTTTAGCCTGTAATTATGTTTCTTTGGTAACCACATTACAAGCCTTACCCTTTAGTTTGAATTGACCATCTATTTGAACCATTTACCTCCTGTGAGCACTTGAAATTGATATGAACTTTGTAAAAGTTGAAGTGTGGGGTGGTTGGTTTGGCTTTTGAGTGCAACTATTGAAATAAGGATAAAGGTGCATTGTTGTGAAAAAGTATGAGCCACTTGAATCAAAAAAAAAATGAAGAAAAAAATAGTTTATATTCATTGATAGTGGTAACTTTTGATGTATTTGTACTTAAAGAAGTTGGGAGTTGACATATACAGATGTGAAGGTGGAGTTATGGTTTGACATAAGTGTGGGATTTAAAGGTTAAGTATATATATTAAAAGTTCTTAGGGAGGTGTAGTTACTCTTATATCTAAATGTATCATACCCGTCCCGCAGCCTACATTACAACTAATTAAAGTCCTACTTGATCCTTGACTGAATAAGCTCAATTAGTAGAGTAGTACATTACCGGCCAACTTATGGTACATCTTTTGTTGCACATGAATGTTGTTCTGAGGGTGAGCGAATTCTTCCTATCTTGAGTTCCTAATTGTTCTTAAACTTTATTGTTTGTGGAACTACTCGTTATTCTTGTGTAAGGGCACTTGATTCATGAAGGAATGGTAATGTCATTGACCTATGTGTTAGAGTAAGTGAGTAGGTTGTGAAAAATGCGTGGTGCTTTTGAGTTAAATCTTGAGGGGAGAATGTTACGGTATTGTGCTTAATCTATTTTAAATATTCTTGGTGTAATAAGTTAGGGGAGTTGTTTAAAAAGGTCGTGTCTATATAAAGTGTGGTTTGATTGCTCAAGGACGAGCAATGGTTTAACTGTGGGATGTTTATGGTAGGCTATAATTTTATATTTTAGTCTCTTATTGCACTCTAATTTACTGCAATTTAATTGAGTTGGAGCTTTAATCGCTAGTGTTTTGCACTAATTGTGTGTTTTATGACTTGTAGGAGTGATTCCGATCTATGTAGATGTTATGGAATGAATTCATACTATTTTGGAGCTTTGAAGTCTGAGTAAATTCCCAAGGATTAAGTTGGGATCATGTTCGGGGATCAACGGATGATAGTGCACTTTAAGAACGAAATAAAAAATCGAGCAGGCATACTGCACATTGTCCAGTAAAATGCACATAACTTTTCGTTCAGAAATCCGTTTGGGCTCCGCAATATATAGTTGGAAAGCTATTTAAAAGGTCTACAACATGTTTTACGTTTTCCCAAATTCCCAACTGATACCACCCAGGTGCGCGATCGCGCACTAGGCGCACACTTGGGGTAGAACAATGTGCAAAATGCGCAACCAAATGCGCGAGCAGGTCTCCAGGTGCGCGGCCGCGTATGTCTTTTCTGGGAAGAGTCCTATTTCGCTAAGAAAAGGGTAGTTTCATCCGTTTTTATTTTGGGGGCGGATTAAATACCCCAAAACACCATTTTAGAACAACTTTTGACATACCTTAGACCTAAGGAAGCTAAGGAGAGGAGGGAGAAGCAAGAGCACAAGGATTTTATCCTTCCTTCCTCACTCAAGATCCGAGTTTGGATTGTATTTATGTTTTCTTATACTTTTGTTTCATTTGTGGATAACTTCTCCATGTCTATGGAGTAGAACCTTTTGGGTTTTAATAGATTTGGTGTATTGATGGTTGTTTATGGATTATAACTCTATTTTTATGTATTTAAATTATTTTTGAAAGATTTAATTGTTGCATCTATGTTCACTTGTTCTTGTAATTGAGAGAAGCATAACATGTGATATATTTGCACTATATTGTTCGTTGAGTTCATAGATTCTTCTAAGTAATTGAAAGAGGCTAGTTGAATCCTTGATTAAACCTAGTTAGGAGGATAATCGAAAGTGGTTCTCCTAAAGACCAATCCATTCCGAATTCTTGCATATCTTCACCGACCGTAAATTGGTTCATATTGTGAGGTTGAGACTTAGTCGAGAGAGGAGTCTCTACTAAACAATTGTACTGATAATTAAGTGAATTCGAGAGACTTACTTGAACATTAGTAGTGAATTATCTAGATTTAGATCCCGAATAATTATCTTGCACCTATCCTATCAACCTATATTTTCTCCCATTGATAACTTCCTTGCTTACCTTTGTTGCGATTGTCATTAGTCAATAGATTTAGGTTCTTAGTTACTTGTAGTTAGAAATCATAGAAATCTCCATTGTTGATCCTCTTGGATAGCAATCAAGCTAGAAACTATGAGAACACTATTTAAACCCAATCCATATGGACACGATAATATACTATACTATCTTTGACTAGCGAGCACAATTTAAGTGTGTGTTTTGCACTCGCCAATCATACATTATTTCAAGTGCCTGGCTCCAATCAGGAGAGACAACAATTGGAGCATTAGTCAATTGTTCTTTGATAAACTCAAATGCTTTTCTGTAACATCTAAAAATTCAAACTTCACATCTTTCATCAGTAGGTTAGTCAGAGGTTTTAAAAATTTTAAAAAGTCTTTTATAAACCTTCTGTAAAAACCCGCATGCCCTAAGAAACTTCTCATACCTTTAACGGTGGTAGGAGAGTGTAATCCTGCCATAAGATCAATTTAGCCTTATCAACTTCTATTCCTTTAGCGGTGATTTTATGTCCTAAAATAATTCTCTCTATTACCATAAAGTGACATTTTTTCCAGTTAAGAACTAAATTTGTTTATTCACATATTTTAAGCACCAAAGTTAAATGATAGAAACAATCCTCAAATGTCTTACCAAAAAGTATGAAATCATCCATGAAAATATCAAGAAACTTTTCAGTCATATTTGAGAAAATTTCCGACATGCAACGCTGAAATATAGCAGGAGCATTACATAGTCCAAATGGCATTCTTCTGTAAGCATACGTACCTTGGGGGCATGTGAATGTGGTTTTATACTGATCTTCTAGAGAAATTAGCATCTGATTATACCCAGAATATCCGTCAAGAAAATAATAAAAATCATGGCCTGCAATTTTTTCCAGCAGTTGGACAATAAAAGGCAAAGGAAAATGATCTTTCCTCGTGGCATCATTAAGTCGTCTATAATCAATACAGACTCTCCATCTTGTGACTGTTCTAATAGGTATGAGTTCATTATTTTTATTTTTTATTACGGCCATACCTCCTTTCTTTGGTACTACCTGTGCAGGACTTTCCCGAAGGCTGTCAGATATTGGATATATAATACCAGTTGCTAAAAGTTTCACCACTTATTTCTTGACAACTTCTTGCATTGCTGGATTCAGTCTCCTTTGGGGTTGGACTATTGGTTTGTAATTATCTTACATGAGGATCCTATGCATACAAATAGCTGGATTAATTCATTTGATGTCAGCTATAGTCCACCCTAAAGCTCTTTTGTATTTCCTCAAGACTTCTATCAGTTTGTATTCCTGTTCTGTAGTCAAAGAAGATGAAATGATTACTAGAAATAAGGTTCAAGAAAAACATATTTCAAATGAGAAGGAAGATTTTTTGAGTTCAATTTTTTATTGAACTTCTTCTGGTGAGACTTTCTCATTTTCTGATTCTTTTTTCAGTGTTTCAACTTTTTCTCTGATTGTGGGATTTTCATCACTTGTGGTACCTAACCTGACTAAGCATCTTTCCAATGAATCAATAATCAATTGATTATCCTTGAATTCATCTACAAGGTCATCTAGTAAGTCAATTTGAAAATAAGATGATGATGGCTCATTCTCAGAAAATTTTATCATTTTCTGCATGTCAAAAATTTCACTCTCCTCATTAACTCGCAATATTAATTGTCATGGATGAACATCAATGATCGTTCTTCCTGTTGTGAGAAATGGTCTAGCTAAAATTAATGGTACCTCATTATTTTATTCCATTTCAAGTACTATAAAATCTAATGGAAATACAAATTTATCTATTCTAACGAGGACATTTTCAATTATTTCTTTGGGCCTTTTAGTACTTGATCAACTAATTGAAGAGACACAACGGTATTTTTTATTTCACCAAGTTCTAATTTCTTAAAAATTAAAAAAGGCATTAGATTTATTGAAGCACCCGAATCACATAATACTTTTTCAAAGTGAGCACCTCCCATAGTATAAGAAATTGTAAAACTTCCTGGATCATCAAGTTTCTGTGGAAGTTTATTTTGAAGTATAGCACAACATTTCTCTATAAGCTTAACCACTAAAACTTCTTCTAATTTTCTTTTATTTGATAAGAAAATATGAAGGCATTTGTGTCAAAGCTTCTCTGAAAGGTATGTCAATGTAAAGTTGCTTTAAAATATTCAGAAGCTTTGAAAATTATTTATCAAGCTTTTTTCTTTTCATTTTTTGGGGAAAAGGGAGGGGTACAAAGTGAGGATTTGTTATCAATTCATTTTCTTGTACCTTTCTTCCTTTATCTTTTTGTTCTTTTAGAAGTTCAGAGTCTCTTTTATTCTCACCTTCATTTACATGTTCCACTTCTTATGGCTTTCCTTGTCTATCTGCATATGGATCATCAAGAGTTTTACCTGACTGTAGAGAGATGGCTTTGAGGTGTTCCTTTAGATTTTTCTCGGTGTTGCTTGGTAGAGCACCTTTTATTTGTCCAGACATGAGAGTTACTAATTGGCTCATCTGTATTTCTAAATTCTTGATGGCTGAACTTTGACTTTCAACCTTTTCATCAGTGGCCTTAATGAATTTGTACATTATATCTTCAAGGCTTTGCCGATGAGCTCTTTGGGGCGGTTGTTGATATTTCTGGAAATCTTGTTGCCTTCTGTTTTGATTTTGAAAACCAGGTGGTCCCTGCGCCTGCTACTTTTGATTGTAAAATATTTGAGGATTTTCAGCACCATTTGGGTTATTCCATTGTAATTCCGGATATTTTTGTGCCATGGGACTACCGAATGGGAAACTGGTTCTATAAATAATAATATTCATTTGTTATTCATTTTGCGTTGAAGCTTGGCACTCATGATTGGGATGATTACCTCCACAAACGTCACAATTCTCATGTTGAGATGATGATTGAGTATTTACCTAAAAGGCCTCAACTTTTTGTGTCAGAGTTGTAATTTATTGCGTTAATGAATTCCAAGCTTCAACTTGATTGACTCATGCTGCTTTCTTAGCAATCATTCTGTTAGAGGGCCATTGAACAACATTTTCTGAAATTTCATTGAGCAATTGCATGGCTTTTGCAGCGGTTTTGCTCATTATAGACTCTCCTGATGTTGCATCAATAACATTTCTAGCAGAGAGTTTAAGACCATGATAAAAAACATATAAAATATCAGGATCTTGGATACCATGGTGTGGGCATTTTCGTAGCATTGCTTTTAATCGTTTCCATGCTTGGTATACAGATTCAGAATATGTCTCCACGAAATTATTGATTTCTTTCTTCATTTTAAATAATTTTGCGGGAGCAAAATATTTATTAAGAAATTTCCGAGTCATTTGGTCCAATGTAGTAATAGAACCTCTCGGCAGACTTCACAACCATATTTTGGCTTCACCTTTTAGAGAAAAAGGAAAAATCCACAACCTGATAGCGTCTGTTAGGGGTGTCAATGGTTCGGTTCGGCCGGTTATTTTATAAAATTTGTACCATACCAAATTTTTGGTTATTTTATTTTATATAACCAAAATTAGACTATTCGAAACCGTCCCAATCATTTCGATTTCTCTTCGGTATCGGTACGGTTCGGTTAATTTTTCGGTATTTTTTAAAAATGTCATGCAAGAGTCGCTAGTTAAAGTTAGAATACGATAATGTGTACTTGCATAGGACTTTGGTAAAACTCTCTAGCTAGATATTTTTATTATTTTAAAAGTGATGATCAAAGGAACATGAAAGATAACTAGAATAGAGATTCATCCCACTATTCTATGGTACTGTAAAACAAATTAAGCAAGGACATGAGAATTATAAATCATACGAGTGGATATATAAATTGAGTTGGGACTCAAGAATAGAGCTTAATAAAAGATTAGTATCCAACAAAAGAAACCTAAATTATATAAGCGGAAAGGTATCTAATGCACTGGGCTTGCTACTGAAGATCGTTGGAATACCTAATGGCTTGCTACTCAAGATGTTAGAACTAATTTAGGTTCAATATGAATAGGTTTGGAAGTTGGGACCTTGCATATTAATTATTAGTCACTTGTAACTATTTCCATAATCCCAAGACCCAAGAAAAAAAAACCTTTTTGTTAGTTTAAAACTTAGTATATAAAATATATTTTTCATATATAAATTTATTCGGTACGGTTCGATATTTTTTTGGTTATTTTTATAAAATTAAAAACCTATCATATTATTCGGTATGGTTAAAAGTTTATATAAAAACCTACAGTTTTATTAAATTAAACCTCACAATCGGTTCGGTACGGTTCGGTTTAGTCAATTTTTAAAGATCCATTGACACCTCTAGCATCTGTTGTGACTCCATTATACCTGCAAGTTTTAACTAATTCAAGAAAATTAATTAGATAGGTATGAGGATCTTCACTCGCATCACCACTAAATTGACACGACTGCTGAATAGTTTGAATCAAGCATGTGCGAATTTCAATGTTATTTGCTGCAATTGGTGGTTTTCTTACACTTGATTCTCCTTCAAAATGATTTGGCCTTGCATAATCTCTTAGTATTCTATCACGTCTTGGTGCCACTTCATCAAATTATTCTTCTACTTGATGTGGCAGGAGTTGGTTGTTGTTCTTAAGTTCTTCGTTCTCTATTTCTTCTTGTGAAGAACTTTGAGATCGTGAAACCTGTTCTTTTCACATCAACCACAAGGATTTTTCAATTTCAGGATTGTATTCAACTAGTTCTCTTGAGGAGGAACGTGTCATACATTTCCTGAAATTTTTGCACAAGAGTCAAAATAATTAGACAAAAAAAATCTCAAATTAGTAGTAAAATAATTAATCTGTAGCAGATTTTGCCATTCCCCGGCAACGGCGCCAAAAATTTGACGAGTGTCTAGCATATATATAATGCTGACTCGTACTCTATCAAATAATAATATAGAAAGATGTCGAAACCACAGAGATTGGTTAATCAATTCTACATATGTTTCTTGTTTTAATTACTATTTAAGATAATCAGAAAGAGTTGAGTTGTGAATTAACTAACTAAAAATGCGTAAATAAAGCAATGGAGAAATATATATTTTTTGTTTCACAAATATAAAAAAATGTTGGGATCGTGACTTCACTTAATATTTCTATTATATAGTAAATATATTTATTCTTTAATTTTTATTTCTCATAAATATATAACTGCCTCTCACGATTACACTTATATATTATTACTTAAGTTGAACAATTAGTTGCACTCCTTTCGGTTATACAAAATCATCAAAATAGTAATACTAAAGAACCAGAAATAAAGGCTTGAACTGAAACATGCTCTTTTTAGTAAGTCCCTTTCGGTTATCCTACTCGTTATAATAGATTACTACAGTATTTGCCTCTCTTGATGTAACGACCCGGCCGGTCATTTTAAGAATTTAAGTCTCGTTCGGCGGCATAAGGTCCTGAGCAGCTTCATATTATGTGTATTGACTTGCATGCGTGGTTGAATTCGGTTACCGGTTATTTCGGAGTGATTTGGGACACTTAGTCCCTAAAACGGAAGCTTAAGTCTTAGGATTTTGACGGTAGTCGGAACTATATGAAGACGACTCCGGAATGGAGTTCCGTCGGTTCCATAAGATCTGTTGGGTGATTTTGGACTTAGGAGCGTGTCCGGACTATAAATCCAAGGTCTGTAGCTAATTTAGGCTTGAAATGGTGAAAGTCAAATTTTTGGAAATTTGGACGGGAAGTGGACTTTTTGATATCGGGGTCGGAATGCGATTCCGAGAGTTGGAACAGCTCCATTATGCTATTTGGGACTTGCTTGCGAAATTTGACGCAATTCCGGGTTGATCTGATAGGTTTCGGCACGAGTTTTAGAGGTTGAAAGATTTAAATATTTATAAGTTCGATTCATGGTGCGATGCGTAGTTTCAATGTTAGTTGATGTGATTTGAGGGCTCGACTAAGTTCGTATGGTGTTTTAGGATTGGTTGGTATGTTTGATTGAGGTCCCGGGGGCCTCGGGTGAGTTTCGGGTGCTTAACGGACTAAACATTTGATTTGTGTTACTGCTAAGTATTTAGGCTTTTGGTATTTTCGCACCTGCGGTGAAGAGACCGCAGGTGCGAAAGCGCACGTGCGGAGAGGCAAGCGCAGATGCGGAAAAATGGAGGAGTGCCAGGGGTCGCAGGTGCGAGGAAAATTCAGCATCTGTGATGCCCGCAGATGCGAAGGTTGAGGCGCAGGTGCGAGAAGAGCTGGACTTGACAGTCTCCGTAGGTGCGGAGAATTTGTGCGTATCAGCGGCTCCGCAGAAGCGGATTTTGGCGGCAAAAGCGAGAGGAAGCGCAGGTGCGGTTTGGACGTGCGCACATGCGGTCGCGCAGATGCGGCTAATTATGTCGCAGGTGCGGTCACGCCTGGGCAGAAAAGAGAAATCCGAGGGTTTGGTTTCATTCTTCGTTTTTGGACTTGACAGCTCGGAATTTGGCGATTTTTTGAGGGATTTTCAGAGGAAGCTTTGGGGTAATGATTCCTAACTCATTTTTGGTTGTATTCCATTAATCTATAGTTGTTTTCTCCATTTAGTTTCGGATTTTTGGGGTTGAAATTGGGAAAAATTGAAAGAACTTCTTCAATAAAGATTTCGCATTTTGACAGGGGATTTGTGGTCAGATTTGAGTAATTCTTATATGGTTGGACTCGTGAGTGAATGGGTGTTCATATTTTGTGATTATTACCCGACTCTGAGACGTGGGCCCGGTCGACTTTTTAGGGTGAATTTCGGAATTTTTATTAAAATATTAATTTCATTGATTAGATAAGTCTATTATTGTTGTATTCATGATATGCAATTGTGTTTGGTTATATTTGGACCATTCAGAGTCCGATAATTGAGGAAAGGGCATTCTTACGGACTGTTTGAGCTTGGTTCGAGGTATGTATCTTGCCTAACCTTGTGTGGGGGATTTCCCCCTTAGGATTTGAGTCTTCTATGTTAATTGTAGCCCGTGTGCACGAGGTGACGAGTGCGTGCACGGACTTATTTGTGGAAAGTTGGCCTTTTAGGGTTCTTAGGTCCTTGTATTCATTGAATATGCAGTTGTTCTTGTGATGATTATATACCTTAATTACTAGATTCACATCTGCCTGCTTAATTAGAATAAATTACTTCATGATCCACTATTATCGTTACTTGATCCATATGTGCCTTAATTGAAACTGTTATCTCTTTTATAGCCATGCTATCTTTTCATAATTGCTTATCTTTATTTGGAATTTATATTATTTCATCCTATAATTATTCAGTCTTAATTGAGGTTATGATTATATTTCCGCTGTTATCCTTAATTGAATTGTTGAATATCCTTCGTAATTTCCTCAACCTTAAAAGAAGTAGATATCCTATATCTTAGTCGACTTGTTTTATTTGGCATTATTGGATTCGTGTTAGCTTCCCTGTTGTTGAAGTGTATATTGTGGTATTCGTTGCTACACCTTAGCTTTCCCTTTGTTGAGTTGTTCGCTTTACGCCTAGCATTTCATACTGTGGTTATTCCTTGTGATTTGGTCCCACATTTTCCTGTGATTTAAAAGTTCTTGAGTTGATTTACTTGTCGTACTTTGTGTTATTGCCATTATTGTTGTTGTATTTGTTGTGGTGATGCACGAGGTTTCTGTCGTGCGTTGTTATTATTGTGATGCACGAGGTTTCTGCCGTGCGATTGTTGTTATGGGGTTGCACGAGGTTTCTGCCGTGCTATTGTTATTATTGATATTTGCACATGCAGCGTGACAAGGTGGGATATATATATGTGTGGGTTGCGTATGTGGCGAGACAAGGTGGGAACATTATTATGCACGTGTGGCAAGACAAGGCGGGTATTTATATTACTATTGCACACGTGGCGAGACAAGGTGGGCTGTGTCAGGGATTGATTTATGATGATTTATGGCGTGGGGGAATTCTTGTTGTTGATATTTGGGTAGTGGTATGCGTACCTGTGTGAGCTTTATCTTGTGAAAGCTGTGAGAAAATATTCTATGTGTTGTCCGTTCTTTTTCTTCCTTATGCTTATTTGCTGGTATGGACTATGTTAGGACACTTACACAAGCATACACGTAGTTAAGGACTCTTATCAGATAAGAGGTGTTCTTGATATTGTTGAGCATAGATGCTTACCCTTATTTACTTATCTTCTATGTGAGAATGGCTCTATTGGCACGTGAGTCGTCAGTGTGGTTATGAGGTGTTATGAGGGCACAGGATGCCAAGTGTTAGGGTTCAGGTATTGAGACTCGTGAGTTGTGAATTGTCCGAGGTTCGGTACCTCGTGGAGTTGTTGACTAAAACCTGATGTAAAAGCGGTTGTAATTACTGAGTTATTACTTGTCCTTGTTGTATTCGTGATTCCGGATTTAGGTTGTGTTCCATTCACTTTGTCTGCGTCATTTTCATGATATTCCGCTGATACTTGTTGTTTCTTGCTTTAATGCCATTACTGTATTGTGAGCCATATTGCATAGTCTTTATGTAGACATCATACTTCTGTTATTCATGTACTTATATCTGTTCAGTTTGTTTGACCAGTGGGTGTCTTGACTGTTCCTCGTCACTACTCCACCGAGGTTAGTCTTGATACTTACTGGGCACCACTGTGGTGTGCTCATGCTACTCTTCTGCATATTTTTGTGCAGATCCAGGTACTTTTTCGTTAGCTAGCTGTGTGGACTGTTGCTGTGGAGACTCAAGGTAAACCTGCTGCTGCGTTCGCAGGCTTCGGAGTCACCTTCCAGTTTTTGTTTTGCACTGTTTATTCTTATTTCTGGACTGTTGTATTTAGAGTTTTCTAGCAAACACTCTGTAGAGCTTATGACTTGTACTACCGGTTTTGGAAATTTTAAGAGATTCTATTTAAATAATGTTATTGTTTTAATTATTGTTAGGCTTACCTAGTCCCTAAAACTAGGTGCCATCACGATACCCAACGGAGAAAAAATTGGGTCGTGACACTCGATTACAAATAAATATAGAATTAATTATAACATAATATAATAGATATCACTACATAAATATGAACATTTATCAATAAAGCAAATAAACATAAAATAGAATTTAGCTCAAGCATGTGAAATTATAGAATAATATCTATTATTATATAGAAATATTAAGATCTGTCATTCTCCCAACACAAAAAAAGTTACTCCATATTGGAGCTAATACAGACAATGGAAATATTCCTGCCCATTAAATAAGTAAATAGAAAGAAATATTCAAGAAGAATATTTCCCCTACTTAATTAAAAACAAGAACTAGAGTAATTTTCGACACTACAATTTATTCGGAACTAGAGACAAAGCCAATATAATGGCTAAAAGATGAAAAAGAAGAGAAACTAAAGAAGAAAGAGGAAAGAAATAGCTTTCTCCTTAAAACTTGATTTCGATAGTACACTTCTAAGTTTTCTTTCTCGCCCCCCTTGATTTCACGATTGATGCCTCTTTCTCGGAAGCACGTGCGTGGCCGCGCATCGAGCGCGCACTTTGGCCAGTTTTAATGTAACGACCCGGCCAATCGTTTTGAATATTACAACCCCGATTCCCCATTTTTTGCTCAAATTATACTTTACAGTTGTTGTGTGACTTGTCGGGGTAATTGGTTCGGGTCCGATGAGGTTTTGGAATGAATTGGAACACTTAGTTCCAAGGTTTAAAGCTTAAGTTAAAATAGTGATCGGATGTCAACTTATGTATAAACGATCTCAGAATTTAATTCTGATGATTTCAATAGCTCTGTATGGTGATTTTTGACTTAGGAGCGTGTCCGGAAAATTATTTGGAGCTCCGTAGTGGAATTAGCCTTGAAATGCCAAAAGTTGAATTTTTGGGAAGTATGACCGGGGGGTTGACTTTTTGATATTGGGGTCGGAATCCGATTCTGAAAATTGAAATACCTCCATTATGTCATTTATGACTTGTGTGCAAAATTTGAGGTCAATCGGACGTGAATTGATAGGTTACGGAGCCGTTTGTAGAAACTAGAAATTTCAAAGTACATTAGGCTTGAATTGGGGTGTAATTCATGGTTTTAGCATTGTTTGAGGTGATTTGAGGGTTCGACTAAGTCCGTATGATGTTTTAGGACTTGTCGTTATATTTGGTTGAGGTCCCGAGGGGCTCGGGTGAGTTCCAGGGGGTTAACGGATCATTTTTGGCCTTGGTGAGATTGCTGATATCTGTTACTGCATTTTTCTGATTTTCTCTTTCGCGTTCGCAAGTGGCCCCTCGCGTTCGCGAAGAGTGTTTTCTGAGTGTGAGGTTTTGTTCTTCGCATTCGCGAAGGGGAGGACGCGAACGCGAAGGTATGGTCTGTGTGTGCATCGCGAACGCGTAAGAGGTGTCGCATTCGCGAAGAGGAGTGAGGTGATTGGAGACCCCAGGTTCTTGTTCTACGCGTTCGCGAGGTGGCTTTCGCGTTCGCGAAGGTCTGAGATGGTAAAGCTTCGCGTTCGCGAAGCCATGGTCGCATTCACGAAGGGTAAGATTTGCAAAGCTTCGTGTTCGCGAAGCCACAGTCGCATTCGTGAAGAGTTAAATTTGTGGGCAGTCGAGTTGTGCTTCGCGAATGCGAGGGACCTGTCGCGTTCGCGAAGAAGAGAGGCCTGGACAGAAAGTTTAAGTTCAGAAAATGGGACCATTTTCCATTTTTAACGATTTGGAGCTCGGATTGAGGCGATTTTTGGGCGATTTTTTGAGGAAACAACGGAGTAAGTGTTCTTAACTCAATATTGGTTAAATTACCCGAATCTAGGGTTGTTTTTACAATTTAATTGGTGAATTAAGTTGGAAAAGTTTGAAAACCCTCTTAGTTTAAATTGAGGATTTGAAGGCCGAGTTGTGGTCGGATTTGAGTAATTTTGGTATGGTTGGACTCGTGGTTGAATGGGGGTTCGAATTTTGTAATTATTTTCGGATTCCGAAATGTGGCCCCCACGGCTGATTTTTGGGGCGTTACTTCGGATTTTATGGAAAATATTAGCATTTTTATATGGAATTAATTCTTATAAATTGTATGGACTGAGTCAAATTATTGTCACTAGATTCGAGCCGTTTGGAAGTTGATACGCTCAAATGGAATTTCTGGAGCATTGCTTAGCTTGCTCAACATTGGATTTGGCATGTTCGAGGTAAGTAACTCTTCTAATCTTGGAGTTGAGGGTATGAACCCTGAATATATGTATTTCCTGAATTGTTGGGAGGTGATGCACATGCTAGGTGACGGGCGTGTGGGCGTGCACTATAAAAATTGTGACATAATTGTTTCTGTGGAATTTTGTAGTTAAGTGATCTTGGCATTTTCCATGCAATTTTATGAGTTAAAGAAATTGAGCTGAAAAGCATATCAAAAATCATGTTGAGGCTATGTGCCAGTATTATTAGGACCTACAGAGGTCATATTATTGTGAAATATTCATTTTAAATTGAAAATTCATACTCAATCATATACATTTCATTACATATCATATCTCAGTCTCTGTTGTTATTTATTGATACATCATATTATCATTTTGGGCTATTCTTATGACATTGTGTGCCCATGAAAGAGAGACTGGAGAGATTGATGACTGAGGGAGGCCGAGGGCCTGGTTGTGACAATATTTTTGGGATCGGGCTGCACGCCGCAGTAGGCCATGTTGGCTTTATATATATTATACTATTGCACGTGAGTTAGCTGTGCGGATCCAGATATTATTATAGCACGTGAGTTGGCCGTGCGGATCCAGATATTATTATAGCACGTGAGTTGGCCGTGCGGATCCAGATATTATTATAGCACGTGAGTTGGTCGTGCAACACGTGAGTTGGTCGTGCGGATCCAAATATTTATATCATGGCATGTGAGTTGTTCGTGCAGCACGTGAGTTGTCCGTGCTTATAGTGCTTGGGATGTAGGAGCCCCTCATGAGTCTGTACACCCCCAGTGAGCGCAGTCGACTATAAATAGGGATCAGGCTGCACGCCGCAGCAGGTATTGTATAGCACCGAGTGATTGAGTGTGTTGAGCACAGTGCGAGAGAATGCGAGACAATGAGATTGAATACTCTGAGAAAGTGTGAGTACATGAGTGCGATCTCTGAGAAACATTACATTGACATGCACACATGACATATATGCGTAGAGATGTGTTTTCCTCATGCTGTACGGTATCACATTATTCATGATATCTCACACATGCTGACAGATGGGCATAGTGATGAATTTGTTTTACACTGGTTATCTGGGAAATAAAATGAGATATTTTATTTATTATTGAAAGGATTTTGGAAAAAATTAATGTTCTCAAATTATTCATATTTTTGGCAACTTCGGCAAACGATTTGGATTTTCACTGATGAATTTGAAAGGAAGAACTATTATTTTTGAAATCATGATTTGGCTGAGCATTTTATCTCTGTGTTTCTTCTAGTATTATTTGCTTTATGTTGTTATGGACTGTTGTGGACTAGTGGTTTTGGACCCGACCTTGGTAGAAGCTCGTCACTACTTTCAACCTACGACTAGGTTTGTTACTTACTCAGTACATGGGGTCGGTTGTACTAATACTACACTTCTGCACATTTTGTGCAGATGTTGACTGTTGTTGTTGCTGTGCTCGATGGTTGCGGGATTTGAAGATGTACCTGCGTTCCTATTGTAGCTGCCTCTTATTCAGGGTAGCCTTAGATTTATAAAAGCTCTGTTTATGTATTATTCAAACAGACTATGTATTTATTTCATTTCCGCTTTGTATACTCTATTCTTAGAAGCTCATGATTTGTACTACCAGTTCTTGAGGGATGTATAAGATTAAGATCCTTATTCACTTAACTTGCTTTAATAATTATTATTGGAATTGGATAATTGAAAGTTAGCTTACCTAGCGGGTTGGGTTAGGTGCCATCACGACTAGTTGAATTTTGGGTCGTGACAAAGTGGTATCAGAGCTCTAGGTTCATAGGTTCTACAAGTCATGAGCAAGTGTCTAGTAGAGTCTTGCGGATCGGTATGATGATGTCCATACTTATCTTCGAGAGGCTACAGGGCATTTAGGATATATACTTCCCATCTTTCTTTCCTTATCGTGCGAGATTGATTCAGCTTGAGACATAAACTCTTTGAATTCCTTCCACGTATTCGTATGCGCACATGAGCGCTCGATATCAGTTGTGCATCGCCGGCTTGTGATTCCATGAACGAAGTTCGAGATGAGTATTTTGTATTTTGGTGATGGGCCAGTCTGGTGGACTTGAGCCCGGGGTAAGACCGCAGCTTAGGCTCGGTAGTTTCTGTTTTGAGAACTTGTAGATTTGGACTCGTATGTCCGGTAATGTCCCTACGAGTGGAATTTGTGGCTCGATGAGTGGGGGAATGGCCTTGTGATGAGTACGATGTAACTACGGGATGTGTTAAGACGATTTGAATGTGACCAGAAGTGTTTCTTTGAAATGTAAAGGAAAGGCTATTGGGTGCTTGATTTTCATTTTGATGTGACGTACAGTCTCGAATGTGAATGTTTTGAAAAATCTTTCACGTGTTTAAATTTTGGGACAAATTAAACTCTTATGTCTGGTTAATGAGTTTGGACTCAGAAAGATTTAGTGATTGCGTAGAAATTGTGGTTGCGAAAAGATATAACAAGATGTCAATTGGAGGCTAGGGAGGTAGGTTATCTCCTGGAGAATAATCTACGTAGGTGTGTTCCTTGTAATGTGAGTGGAGGGTTTCTTTTCTGCCAGTGGGGCATATGTGTGGAGATTTGAATTTGAATCTGGCTGATAAAGTTAACTTGAGTGTCCAGAGAATGATTGCGAGCTTAGCGGATGATTTGGGGTATTTTTATGGTTGGCGTTGCATGAGTTTGAGAAGATGTTTCGTTGAACTGACTGTGGCATTATGACAGTAATAGAGTATTGGTATTGTGAGTTATGGAATGTTTTAATCTATGGTTTTGAGCCAAGTGGGGGAACCTGCTATTGATAATTCAATTTCATGATTATATGTAAAGGTTTAGTTTTGGGCTGAGGCATACTGGTGGGTTAGTTATGACTTGCAAAAGTTGAGATCGATGATGGCTCGAATAAGGAAATTCCTGGATACGGGTTATATTTCACTTATGAGTATATGAAAATTGTGGGATGAGTGAGTTATTATTTGTGAATGATGTAGGGCCCACGGAGTATGAAATTGATCGGTGGTATTAAAAAGTATAGTTAATTCTTTGAGTGTTGTTGCGCTATTGGGGCACGTGTCTGTTGGCCCATTTGGGCGGTGTAATTTGGATTTGAACAAAGGGGGTGACTCTTAAGAAAGTTCTAATAGGTTCGAGGTTTATATACAGCAATTGAGAATTTCTCCGGACTTGTGTATGGTCAAATATGAGATTTGCGTTTGGTGGTGCCTGGACTTGTAGAAGTTCTGTATGACTGTGAATTTTACATTTTAGTATAAGGTAAGAAGAACAATTTTAAATTCGCATAAGGTATTCTCAGAGTGAGTGTTACAGTGGTGGTATTTTAGAAGGTGCATTGTATTTTGACTTACGGATGTATAATTAGTATTGCGGTACTCACATGGTTGATAGACTGCTGATATTTAAATTATTGCTATGTGGCACAGAAGAATTATAGGAGTATTTCTTGTGGAATGATCGTGCATGAAAGATGTGTTAGTCATTCGAAGGCTAGAATTGGGATCAATTATGATGATTCACGTGTCCTATAAATTTGAAATTTGGGAGTTTCAGGAGCAGATCGTTCATGGTTGTGGACTGTGAAGTCGTGGACGAAGCTAGTCAGATGATAGGATGCATTATGAATCAGTCGCGATGAATTTTTGGAGGGTTATTTGTCTATTTGTGGGTGACCAGAGTTGATTTGGGGGTCCATTGGTCGGCCTAATTAAGATATGTATTCTACACCGAGCCGGAATAGTTGGCTCCATACTGCTATTGTTGAGGGATGTGTCATTCGGCTGATGTTGAACTTATTCGTGTTCTGAAATAATCCGTGAGTTACTTATTTATGCTACGAGGAGTTGTGATTCATTGGTTATATGCACATATGGTGCGGTTCTATTTGAGCTTTATAGCAGAATTTGAGTATGATGAGTATTTGGGTATTGCATGATCGATTGCGTAATGGTTATGTTCTTTCAGGTTTAGTGTGGTATTTGTTTCGTCATTTGCCTCTCTGTGGTTATTGATTTTGAGTGGGGTGGCTCGAGGTACATATTATGGACCAGCGTTTGGATTGGGTCACGCATTGCAGCGGAGTTATGTTAAGGTATGAACCTTGTGTTAGAATCGGGTGATAGTTCTATGGTGTATGATGAATTTTCAGCGTTTTGTTGTGGCGGTACTTGTTAATCTGGCGGGGCAGTTCTCATTTGAGTCTTTTTCCATGATTGGGTACATTTGAATTGTTGCGTATTGGTGCACAGATGGCACGGGATGTGGCTCTGAGTTATATTGGTGCGGCATGTCTATGGAACAGTTGTGTTTAGTAATATAAGGTCATTGGACCTAGAATGGGTAGTATCAGGTTTGATTTCGGTATATTCGGGAGTATAATATTGAGAGTCGGCTCAAAAAGTGATTATGGTTCTGGTTGGGGCGAGAGAGCTCCGTGACTTGTTGATCTGGTAAGTGGTCATGAAATTTCGCATGTTTCTTTTATTATCAACAGTGTACGAAGGTTTTGGGATGAGGTTTGGTTCGATATGGGTTTAATACTAGTATTTGGTTGGTTTTGGAGTAGTCACTGTGGTCAGAAATGGTGCTATTAGCATGTGATTCATGATATCTCACACATGCTGACAGATGATCATAGTGATGCATTTGTTTTACACTAGTTATCTAGGAAAGAAAATGAGTATTTTATTTATTATTGAAAGAATTTTGGAAAAAATTAATGTTCTCAAATTATTCATATTTTTGGCAACTTCGGCAAACGATTTGGATTTTCACTGATGAATTTGAAAGGAAGAACTATTAATTTTGAAACCATGATTTGGCTGAGCATTTTATCTTTGTGTTTCTTCTGGTATTATTTACTTTATGTTGTTATGGACTGTTGTGGACTAGTGATTTTGGATCCGACCTTGGTAGAAGCTCGTCACTACTTTCAACATATGACTAAGTTTGTTACTTACTCAGTACATGGGGTCGGTTATACTGATACTACACTTTTGCACATTTCATGCAGATGTATACTGTTGTTGTTGTTGTGCTCGATGGTTGCGGGATTTGAAGATGTACCTGCATTCCTATTGTAGCTACCTCTTGTTCAGGGTAGCCTTAGATTTATAAATGCTCTGTTTATGTATTATTCAAACAGACTATGTATCTATTTCATTTCCGCTTTGTATACTCTATTCTTAGAAGCTCATGATTTGTACTACCAGTTCTTGGGGGATGTATAAGATTAAGATCTTTATTCACTTAACTTGCTTTAATAATTATTATTGGAATTGGATAATTGAAAGTTGGCTTACCTAGCGGGTTGGGTTAGGTGCCATCACTACTAGTTGGATTTTGGGTCGTGATATTCTGCCTGACATGTGCGGCCTAGTGCGCGGCCGCGCATAGACCGCGCACCTGGAGGATTTTCTGCATCATTTTTTCTTTCTTCTTTTTAAGCGCGCTAACCTCCAATTGGCCTTCAATGCTCCATATTAGCTCCAAAACACTCTTTAACGTCATCATAGCCCAGAATTACTCATGCAAAGCATAAAGTTCTTAATTAGAGCAATTTGTTATCATTTAACATTCAAATATCAATAAAGTGCAGCTAAGTTAGAGTGCAAATAGTAGTTAAACTACATAATTATAGCCTACTATCAATACCTCACACTTAAACTATTGCTCGTCCCCGAGCAATCAAACCACACTCTACAGGTGCCTAACTTCACTAAGCGACTTCCCTAACTCATCACACCAAGAATATTTCACATAGATTGAGCACAATAGTGTAACATCTTCACCTCAAGAGTTGACCACGCAATATTCCTAACTTACTCACTTACTCTAACGCAGAGGTCAAGAATTACCTTTCCTTCATGAATCAAGTGTCTGCTCACAACAAAAGGGACTCATTCCACAATCAATAAAATTCACGCATAATGAGGGACTTCAAAATAGACAGAATTCACTCACCCTCAGAAACGATATTCTTGTGCCACAAAAGATTCTCCATAGGCTTGCCCGTAGTGTACTACTCTACTAATCGAGCTCATTCATTCTAGGATCAAGTAGGACTTTATTTAGTTGTAATGTAGGTTGCGGGTCGGGTATGATATATTTGGATATAAGAGTGACTACACCTCCCTAAGCAATTTAATACATATACTTTAACATTCAAGTTCATACTTATGTGAAACCATAACTCCACCTTCACATCAATATATATTAACTCCATACTTCTTTAAGCACAATTACATCAAGAGTCACCACTTATCAAGGAATATATTTTTTTTAACAGCAATACCACTATTTTTTCCTTTTATTTCTTTTTCAATTCAAGTGGCTCTTACTTTTTCAAAACAGTGCACCTTTCTCTTTATTTCATTAGTTCCACTCAAAAGCCAAACCAACCACCCCACACTTTAACTTTTACACAGTTTATAATAATTCAAGTGCTCATGAGAGGTTAGAAGGTTCAAATAGATAGTTAATTCAAACAAATGGGTAAGGTTTGTAATGTGGTTGCCAAAGAAATAGGATTACAGGCTCAAATGGGTTAACTAGGATACAAAGCAATTAGGTGGGTAAAATATATATATCTGGCTCAACAAGAAAACACCTATATCACTTCCAAGACTGAACAAAACTACTATTTTGCTTTGCAAACACACGGGGCAAGTTCTAGGCATCAAATGCAATGCACAGAATAACACCCAACACACACACATGGCAGATAACTCACTCAGGATTGGACTCATCAAGACACTCTAGTCAAAGCAGTTAAGCAAAGTTAAGATTATACAATTTAAGGTACTTATACAAGAGTCAAAAACTGAGCCTAAGCGTCACAACCAAAGTATTCACTATTCTCAAGGCATAACAAGGTCAAGAGATATTGCTTCAATTCAATTCATAGCACAATGGCTCCTACTCCTAAAAAAAATAAAATTAAATACACCCGGTTCAAACAAAACCCTTGGAAAAGAATTGCGGTACAAAGAAAAACCAAGGGGGAATTACTACACTACCTACAAAGAAAATATTTTTTTTCTTTAGACTTAAATCCATCGAGAAACTCGTCGAATGATATCCATCGTCGGGACAAATCGAAACTTTTGAAGATTTGTTTTTTTTTATATTCAGTTAACTAACGAAACTACACTACTCTACATAAATCTATACATACAACATACATACAAAATATCCCCTACCCCACACTTAAAATGGTGGCATGTTCCCATGCCACACAAATAAAAAAATGCGAGGTAAAGGAAACTTCCCTGGTACATCAATCCTGATCGGAGATAGTGCCGGGGTCGAGATGGCACGCCCTCCCCAGCGCACGCAGCCAAGCCATGATCTTCTTCTCAGATTTTGCATTTTGGGTGGCCAGTGCATCAACTCGAGTCCCCAAATCCATGACAGAAGTGCGTAACACTGCCATTTCATGTTCTAGGGCTGTCATCCGCGTATCCCATCTGACCACAGATGTTCGTGTGGGGGTGAACAGCCACAACCTCAGCCTGCCCTTCATCTCCCTCCTCTGGCGCATCAGACTCATCACTATTAGCTTTGCCATATACCACAGGATCCTTCCCAATGGTCACTTTATCTGCCCGGAACTTTGGTTCTTTTTTCACTCTTCCATCCACGTTCTTGTTCTCCGGCACCCGTGATTCCCGGCATAATCTAGTGACTAGTGAAGGGAAGAAGAACCCATACCTTTGCATTGGACAACAGATGAACATCTCGTCGTGAATTCTCTGGCACCCGTGATTCCCGGCATAATCTAGTGACTAGTGAAGGGAAGAAGAACCCATACCTCTACATTGGACAACAGATGAACATCTTGTCGTGAATAACCTTAGCCACATCAAAATCGTGGCCATTCATGAAGCACCAGATCAATGCAGCTCTAGGACCGTTCACCTCAGTGGTGTTGGGAGAAGGCAGCAGGCGGCTATTGATGATATAAGGCCAGCACTCCCCTTCAAAGGTGAGTGAGGCCAAGTGAAACTTCCGCCCCGGCGTAACCCACACTATGTCTTTGTTTGGCACACAGATTGTTCTGAAAAATAGGTTCCAGGAGGTTGGTTCTCACCTATACGTATCATAATAGTTCTCCTTCCCACCAAATACTGGCAGCTGATACGCCCTCCTAATGGCGTCTATCGATGCATCAACATTCTTTTGTCGCACAGTGCAAATATGGTCCTCATGTTCAGAGCAGTTCGCGTAGAACTCTCGTACAACCATCAAGTTGGCCTCCTCGGGTTCTTCAAAAAAAAATTATCCAGCCTGCATCGAACCAACTCCTGATACATATTGGGGAAATAAATCTGGAGGGACCCCCTATGTCATGACCCAAACCGATGGCCCGCGATGGGCACCCGGTACCTTACTCAACCGAGTACCAACGTAACGTATCTTTCTTATGAATCTCTCATTGCCTTTCACCATAGGGATGGATAAATATTCTTGCCTTAAGATTCCTTATCAAGAGGCTTACACGTCTTAGTATACACATGATCTGCTGAATACCACATATTTATCCATCATAAGCATGATGCAAAAATTGAGTTCCTCTGACTCAACTCTTCCACAGTTATATCTCTTACCAACCATCTTTCTGGATGTGCGCATCGTTGTATTACGAATAAGATAGAGTTTAGAAAATTGAGTTCTTACAACTGAGCTCTACCACACGATCTAGAGTAAAAAGAAATAGTGACAGTCCTAAATGCCATGTAGCCTCCTGCTTATAAGTGTGGTGCACAATACACCCATAAACAAGACTCTACTAGACACGGCTTGTAGACTCCCTAGGACAGAACTGCTCTGATACCACTTTTGCCACGGTCCATCGGTTTGGGTCTTGACACCCTATCAACACCCAGTTCCGGTATGGGCTTCTTAGGAGCCTTCTGACTAAAATGTTCCTAGGCTGAGCTTGATATAAATCTTGTGCTATCAAACTGAGGCGCATTGGTTGAGGCCCGTGCCCGAGACGAGCCTACATGACCACTAGAAGAGGCGCATGTGGTTCGTCTTTTCTTTGAGGGTGTTATAGTACCAACAAAACAAATACCACTATCAGTACAAGGCAGGATGTGTGAACCAATAGCGGTTACTCAGATTTCACCCACACAATTGGTCACAAATTACATTCACGAACTCACTGTGGCATTTAAACAAACACTTGATGTGCAAATTCATCCCAAATTCCCCAAACACCCAATTATACCTCAATTCCACCACAATTATAACAATGTCTAATCCAACCCAACAAGATAAAATTCCACTACCCTCACATACCGACAAGTATACTTAGTAATACAAAGCAAAGAAAAGAACAACAATGACTTCTACTACCATACAATTAAAAGAGAAAAAGAAAAGAAAAAAATTGGAAAAACTAAAAAAATAGAAACTAAAGGAAAAGGAAAATAGAAGCCATGGCACTTACCCGAAGAAGCTTGTGAGGAATAGAGATTGGTGAGTGATTGAGTAGGGAAGAGAGGAAAGGGGGGTAGGTTTTTGCTTTCGAAATTGGGGAGAAGGGAGGGTTTGAGCATATGTTTGTTGTGAGAGAGGAGGGTTTGTTTTGTTTTTATTCAGATTTTAGGGGAGGAATAAGGGGGGTCGGTTATTAGTAAGGGAGAAATAAAATAAATGAAAAGAAAAGAAAGGGAAAAAAATAAAAAAAATTAACTAATGAAATAACCTAAAAACGTCGCCCAGTGCGCGGCCGCGCACGTGGGGCAGTAGAGGTCAAAAAATACGCGGTCAGTGCGCAGCCGCGCATGTGCAACAGTAGGGGTCCAAAAGTGCGTGGCATGTGCGCGGTCAGTGCACGGCCACGCACATTTGTCCTTCGAAATTTCTCCCTTTTAGCCACTTTTTACCTATCTCCGGATGGATTTCTTCACCCCGAGTCCTTCCGTCGCGCACAATTTTATCCCTGCACACTAATAGACCTGTCAATACTTTCACTGTTCAAAATTAAATACGAAAAATAAGAACAAAGAAAAAAATATTGGGTTGCCTCCCAAGAAGCGCCTGATTTAACGTCGCGGCACGACGAACTACAACAAAATCATGGGTTGCCTCCCAGGAAGCGCCTGATTTAACGTCGCGGCACGACGCAGGCTTTCATGATTGCACTTCGATCACATATTGGGGCTCTTCTAAAGACATCACAACTTTATCCCCTTTTTCTTCAACCATTCCAAGGTAGTGTTTCAACCTTTGCCCATTCACTTTAAACCTATTCGTTCCATCTTCGGACTCAGTTTCTACTGCTCCACTTGAGAATACTTTTCCCAACTCTAAATGGTCCTAACTATCTAGATTTCAGCTTACCCGGAAACAATCTTAATTTTGAGTTGTATAACAACACTAGATCTCCGGGTTTGAAGTTCCAATCTAGAATGTGCTTATCATGCATCATCTTCATCCTTTCTTTGTACAATCTTGCATTCTCGAATGCATGGAACCGGAATTCCTCAAGTTCATGTAGCTTTGTGACTCTACTTGTGCATGCGGTTTCCATATCCAAGTTCAACTACCGCAGTGCCCATAAGGCTTTATGCTCAAGCTCCACCGGAAGATGGCATGCTTTTCCAAACACCAACTTGTATGGAGACATACCAATTGGAGTTTTAAATGTTGTGTGGTATGCCCATAATGCATCATCTAACTTCTTTGCCCAATCAGTCCTTGTCGCATTCACCGTTTTGGTCAGGATACTTTTGATTTCCTTGTTGGACACTTCCACTTGCCCACTCGTTTGTGGATGGTAAGGTGTGGCAACCTTATAGCGAACTCTATACATTTCTAACAGTCTTGCGAACGCTCTATTGCAAAAATGGGTTCCACCATCACTGATTATAGCTCTCGGAGTGCCAAAACGTGTGAAAATATTTTTCTTTAGAAAGCATGTCACTCCTTTGGCATCATTTGTTGGAAGGGCCATAGCTTCAACCCATTTAGAGACATAGTCAACTGCTACCAATATGTACTTGTTACCATACGAGCTGACAAATGGTCCCATAAAATCAATCCCACACATATCAAATACTTCCACCTCTTGAATTGTAGTCATCGGCATCTTGTGATGGCGAGATATGTTGCCTGTCCTTTGGCACTCATCACAACTTTTCACCCAAGCATGGGCATCCTTGAATAAATTCGGCCAATACAAACCCAACTCCAACACCTTCGTCGTTGTCCGAATTCCTCCAAAGTGCCCACCATATAGTAAAGCATGGCAAGCCTGCAAAACAGAAGATTGATCTTTCTCGGGGATACACCTCTGGATCATGTTATCTACACATATTTTAAAAAGTATAGGTTCATCCCAGTAATAAGACCGATAATCGCAAAAGAACTTTTTCTTTTGAATCGAAGAGAGTTCATAAGGTACAATATCGCTTGCCAAATAATTAGCAATATCAGCATACCATGGAGTCTCCTCAATTGCCACTGCTAGTAATTGTTCATCCGGGAATGTCTCAGTTATATCTTCAACCTCTACTTTCTTTTCAGCTCCCTCCAACCTTGAAAGGTGGTCTGCCACTTGGTTATCTGTCCCTTTCCTATCGCGGATCTCCAAATCGAATTCTTATTGCAACAGAACCCAACGGATCAAGCGTGGCTTTGACTCCTTCTTTGCTATCAAGTACCTAAGTGCTACATGGTTAGTACAAACAATCACTTTTGAACCAATAAAATAAGACCTGAATTTCTCGAATACAAACACCACAACCAACATCTCTTTCTCAGTCACGGTATAATTGAGTTGTGCACCGCTTAGCGTTCTGCTTGCATAGTAAATTAGGTGCACCAGCTTGTCCTTTTGCTGCCCCAGGATTGCTCCTATAGCATAGTCACTTGCGTCACATATGAGCTCGAACGGCTGCTCCCAATTGGGTGCAATGATGATTGGTTCAGTCACCAGTCTCTTCTTTAGCTCCTCAAATGCCAACCTGCAATCATCAGAGAACACAAAGGGATGATCCTTTTCAAGGAGTTTACATAAGGGGTTAGCAATTTTAAAGAAATCTTTTATAAATCGCCTGTAGAACCCGGCGTACCCAAGGAAACTTCTCACTGCCTTGACCGAAGTGGGCGGTGGAAATTTCTCAATCACGTCAACCTTAGCATGGTCGACCTCAATACCTTTATTGTACACTCGATTCCCCAACACTATACCTTCTTGTACCATAAAATGGTACTTCTCCCAGTTCAGCACTAAATTTGTCTCTACATACCTTTTTAGCACTCTCCTTAAATTGTGAAGACAGTCTTCGAATGAATCCCCCACCACTGAGAAATCATCCATAAAGACTTCCTTAATATCTTCAACCATATCAGTGAAAATGGCTAACATACACCTCTGAAATGTAGCCGGTGCATTGCATAGGCCAAACGGCATTTTCCGAAAGTCAAAGATGCCATACAGACAAGTAAAGGATGTTTTCTCTCTATCTTCAGGGGCTATTGAGATCTGATTGTACCCTGAATATCCATCCAAAAAGCAGAAGTGAGACCGCCCAGCCAACCTATCCAACATTTGGTCAATGAATAGCAAGGGGAAATGGTCTTTCCGGGTGGCTGTGTTCAGTTTTTTATAATCCATGCAAATTTGCCAACCCATGACTGTACAAGTCGAGATCAACTCGTTATTCTCATTTTGCACGACCGTCATTCCACCCTTCTTTAGCACACACTGAACTGGGCTAACCCAGTTACTGTCAGAGATGGGGAAGGTGATACCCGCATCTAACCACTTGATCACTTCTTTCTTCACCACTTCTTTCATGTTTGGGTTTAGCCTTCTTTGATGTTTTCTAGAAGGTTTGTGCCCCTCTTCCAAGAGAATCTTGTGCATACAAAAGGCCGGGCTGATACCCTTTATATCTGCCATGGTCCAACCAATAGCAGTCTTACATTCCTGTAACACTTGTAGGAGTTATTCTACCTGCACAACTAATAAACCAGATAAGATAATAACGGGTAAAGTAGAGTTAGGCCCTAAGAAAGCGTACCTGAGGTGAGCGGGAAGCGGTTTCAGGTCCAACTGTGGTAGCTCCTCTATTGATGGCTTCGCAGGTGGTGTTGTCCTTTCTTCTAAGTGTAATGGCTCGAACTGGGGTTCCCTTTTCCAGAACCCTTGACCTTCGAGAGCCATGACCCACTCTGCCAACTCTTCACCATCCACATCTTACAAATTCATCAAGCAAGCTTCTAACGGATCTCTGACATTAAGGGTCTCATCCTCCTCTTGTAGTATTACATACACCGCCTCCGCTAGTGAACAATTTGCAAATTCGCCAGGCCTCCTTATAGATTGTTGAACATTGAATATTATTTCCTCATTATTCAACCTCATTTTTAACTCTCCGATCTCACAGTCGAGCAATGCTCTCCCAGTGGCTAAGAACGGCCTCCCCAAAATTATTGGTATTTCTTCATCAACTTGATAGTAAAGAATAACGAAGTCGGCAGGAAATACAAACTTTCCCACTTGGACGAGCACATCATCCAGAATTCCTCTCGGCCTTTTGACTGTGCGATCAGCCAGTTGCAACCACATTGAGGTCAGTCTAGCTCTGCCAATGCCTAATTTTGTGTAGATTGCCAAAGGCATCAAGTTAATACTGGCTCCTAAGTCACACAATGCTTTAGCAAAAGCATAACTTCCAATTGTGCATGGGATAGTGAAACTACCGGGATTAGACAATTTTTGAGACATAGTTCTTGTCACTACCGCGCTGCAAGTTTGAGTTAGAGTTACAGTAGATAGGTCCTGGAAGTCAGATTTTTGAGGCATCAGATCCTTCATCATTTTTGCATAGCCTGGCATTTCCCTCAAAGCATCCATCAGCGGAACATTCAATTGAACTTGTCTAAGCATTTCCATGAATTTTCTGTATTGATCATCTTTCTTTTGATTTGCCAAACTTTGAGGGAATGGTGTAGGAGTTAGCTTCTGCCCACTGCTTGGTGTTTTTTCTTTATTAGGAGCCTTTTCCACCACCTGTTCTGGGAGTTGTTCAAATTCCTTCTCCTTGCCTTTGTCCACTTGTGCCTGTTCAATTACAACTTCTGTGAGCTCCGTTGACTCGTCGGACTCTAATGTCACTGGAGTAATTGGCACTGCGTCTCTCCTAGATTGAGCAACTTCTTGCTCTCTGTCTAAATCCCTTCCATTCCTAAGACTCACTGCCATTAGCTGATTTGGGTTCTGCTCATTTGGATTGATGTTTGTGTCTGCAGGCAACGTTCCTTGTGGGTGATTGTTCAAGGCTATAGATAACTGGCCTAATTGAGTTTCAATTCCTTTAATAGCCGAATCATGTGCGGCTAACTTTTCTTGCATCTTTCCATTTGTCACAATGATTTGTTGCAGCATGCCCTTAATTTCTATCATATTACTGTCCTGCTGTTGATGAGGCGGTTGGTAAGCCAATTGTTGTTGGTGCTGCTGATTGTAGCCATGCTGCTTTTGATAAGGCACGACTTGGCCTTGTGGTCGTGCTCCCCCTGGAATGGTATTGTATTGTTGTTGGATTGGTCTGTATTGCTGATTTTGAGGTCCCCATTGATATCCACCTTGCCTCTGATCCCCAAAATTATTGACGTAATTCATGTATTCTCTGAAGCCATGGTTATCATTCTCTCCACTCCACGAGCAAACATATGACTGATTTATGCAGGGAGTGCATAGGCCTCCATTTGTCGTATCAACAATGTGTACCTGTTTCGTACCCATCTCATCAATTTTCTTTGTCAATAAGCTCATCTGGGTCATGAGAATGGCTATGTTTTCTGCATTTGTATTGTTTGGGTCAAGAGCAACAGAATGTACTATTGGAGTGAGTGTTGTATCTCTCGTCATCCAGTCTAAATTTTGAGTCATCTTGTCAAGAAGAACCTTGCAATCTGTGAATGTTTTGCTCAAGAATGCACCCCCAGCTGAAGCATCTACATTGGCCTTTAGACCGTCAGCCAAACCCATATAGAATCTCTATCCTAGCATCTGATCTGGAATGCCATGGTGTGGATACTTCACTAGCATACCCTTAAACCTCTTCCAGGTTTCCTGCAAATTTTCGGTCGGTTTCTGCCTCAATTGCAATATCTCATCAATTTGCCTCGCAGTTTTATTGGGTGGATAGAACTTGTTTAAGAACTACTTGACTAGTTCCTCCCAAGTAGCAATGGAGTTTATTGGGAGCGAATTCAGCCAAGTTTGAGCCTCCCCAGTCACTGAGAATGGGAACAGTAATAATCTGATTGCTTCAGAAGTCACATTCGACTGTCTTTGAGTGACACATATTGATAGAAAGTTCTTCAGATGTTGTTGTGGGTCTTCGATGTACGAACCAGAGAACAGCCCTTTATTCTGCAGCAAGTGCAGCATGTTGTTGGTAATCTGAAACGTCTCCACTTGTATCGGAGGGACTGCAATTGTGGTGGCCAGGTTATCAGTAGTTGGTTGCGCCCAATCATATAGAGCAGCTTCCGGCATAAGAGGTGCTACCACTCCGATGTTTGGGTCAACTCGGTCATTCTTATTGTTCTCGTTGACGTTCTCGACGTTGTCCATTTCAATTTCGAATTGTTCGTCTTGTTTTAGTTGTTTGCCCTTCTTGTTAGCCCGATTCATTGCCCTGAATGCTTTCTCGGGATTTGAGAGTCCTTCAAAAAGTTCACCGGTTCTCAAGGAGCTTCTAGGCATGCACCTGAGTCACAGAAGAGTTCAAACGTGAGAATTTCAATGGAAATATTTTTAACACCACAAAAAATTGATCTAAACTAAAAATCCTAGCAATTCTTCCAAGTTGTAATAAATAACACCGTTAGTTCCCCGGCAACGGCGCCAAAATTTAATCATGCCTAACTATGCCTTATAAAAAGGATTAAGCAGTCGCTGCAAAAATAATCCGGTTCAAGAGTCCGGAGTCGAATCCCACAGAGAACTAACCTATTTGCTATAACTTTTAGGATCGCTAATGATAAGCTCAGACAATTTTCAAAGTTCAAGATTTTATTTGATAATTAACAGAAATTATTTAACTAAGGAAAAATGACAATAAAAACTATCAATAAGCAAGAATGAAGTTGAATTCAAGGGTAAAAGAATCTAGGGTTATTGATTTTTCCAATTGTCGGATTAATTCCTGACACGTTAGCTATAATCTCGTTGTAACACTCTATAAAGACAATGAGTTCTTGCTTACCGTACTTATCTCTCAATCAATTACGATAATTTACTAGAAGCATTCTCTCGAACTACTCTAGTTGACAATTTGTACAACTCATAAATATCACACCAAAGCTTCGTTATCTCTAATCCCGCTTTTAAATTTAAGTAATTAATTTCTTAACTTACTCGAAAGTGGCGTTGTTCAACAACAATCTAATCAAGTGTTCTTTCTCAAGCAACACTAGACAACTAGACATGATTAATCAAGGGACCTTTCAATTAATCACAAGAAACACATAGTTGAACAATTATAGAGTAAAAACGGCTCAGTTATATCAAAACATAATCAAGACTTCATCCAACAATTAGTTCCATCAACCCTAGATGACGGGTTTAGCTACTCATACTACTATGCACGATTACAATATAAAAAGTCATAACTAACAATGGAATTAAGAAGAAGAAGATAAAAAACTCGTAGGAGAATTCTCCGTCTTGCTCTTTTTGTGTTCTTGCCTCCAAAGTTCTTCTAAAAATAGAGATACCCTCTTTTTGGGCGAGCTGGGCTTCATATAAGTCAAGGTTAGTCACCTCTCAAATTACAAAATTTGCCTTAGATGATTTTTCTCAAAAGCACGTGCGCGGCCGCGCATCGACCGCGCACTTTGGCCAGTTTCTGCCTGACATGCGCGGCCCGCATAGACCGCGCACCTGGAGGATTTTCTGCAGTGTTTTTTCTTTCTTCTTTTTAAGCACGCTAACCTCCAATTGGTCTTCAATGCTCCATATTAGCTCCAAAACACTTTTTAACGTCCTCATAGCCCGAAATTGCTCCTGCAAAGCATAAAATTCTTAATTAAAGCAATTTGTTATCATTTAACATTCAAATATCAATAAAGTACAGCTAAGTTAGAGTGCAAATAGTACCTAAACTACATAATTATAGCCTACTATCAGCAAACTATGACAAAGTTTTCAATACACTTCTGGATATGAACTTGTCATGGTTGGTTATGACCTTGTTGTGTTTCTGTTGTAGGTTAGTTATGGATCGATTATAGTTTGTTGAAGCCGGTTGTGAGTCGGTTGTCCTTTGTCATGGTAGATCACATTTATACAATATCTTTCTTTAGCACCGTATTTTACTCTGCTTTAGCTTGTCCATTTTTCTGCTTTTTCCTCTGTAATCTTCTCGCTCTCGGACCAATTCTTCTTTAACCTTTCCTGCATGATTTAGACAAAAGTAGGGAAGAAATATGATAGTTTTTTGTGTTTTTACAAAGAAATTATATGTTTAAAAATCAAGTAAAATGCACTTATCAATAAGCAATTTTTTTTTTATTAAAATGACTTAAATATCTATAAAGCTATTTATAAAAAATATGAAAGTACTTTTATATAAAAAAATGACAATTGGTGGAAGTGGAACGGAGAGGGGATTAGTGGCTGTGTTTAGGAAAGGATATTTGAAGATTACAAATATATTAGAGGTAAAATAGTAAAATATTTGGTCAAACTAAAAATGCTTATAACCTAAAGAGTCCTACATTAGGGATAACTACCAATTTATTGATTTTGGTTTTGTCGTAAAAGCACTTCTAGTACTTAGTAGTAGATAATTAAAAGGGGTATAAACTAGTACATAAATTATGCATATAGAATTAAATATATGTCGATTATTTTTAGTTTAAGTTATTGATTGTACGACTATTTAGGATAATTTTTCTCTTTATAATCGCATAGCATTATTTGCTGTCAAAGTTTTCAAAAATCGGTGCACATTTAGTCATAGCCCATAGAAAATGGATCCGTATATTTTTCAACTTTGATGCCTTCTCCACTTCTATGGTTGCTCTGCTCCCTCCTTGTCAAATACTTAGTAACAGTACGTTTTATTTATGGTTGTTGCAAGGAGGTTTTGCTTGAAAAAATAACATTTTCTTTCTGTAAAAAGCATTTTTGTGAGGTAGCAAAATGCCACTAATTCATGGCATCACGATTTTCTCTGCAAAATGTTCTGAGGTAGCAAAACCGGAAGATTATATTCATCTGTAACTTGAAATCAATTAGAAATGAAGAAACTTCGTTTACTTTAGGACATACTCCAACGTTCAAGGTATAAAGATGGATATTCTATCAAGAAACTAGGAAATCTGAAAGGCAATAATGATATTATAGAGACCCGTAATTATTTTATTGGATGGAAATTTTGCAAATTACAAATGATGTCTTTCATTATCCCGGCAGGTTTATAATCGGTTTGGTCAAGTTTCTGAGAAGTCAAAAGTATTTTCTTTTCAAATAAATAAAGTGCTTATTTTGTAGAGTTGAAGTGTTTGATCAAACTTTCAAGAAAAAATAAGCCCCTTTGAATAGTAGCATAATGATTTTTCAAAAGCTAAAAAAATAACCTTTCACCAAAAACACTTTTTTGAAATCTTGGCAAGCACTATGATATTGGAAAAGTACTTTTTATTGATTAGCCAAATACGAACTAATACAAAAATACTTTTTTGTTTCAAATAAACAAATTTTGGAAGCTTAGGCCAAACAGGCTAACTTATTCTGGCTTGCAGAAGTGTCTTTGTGACTGGTATTTTTTCTTTTGTCTCATTTAGGGGCTGAATCTATTACTCCATTTTACGTATCTAATGTTGATATTGGAGTGTACAAAGTAACAAATTTCACCACATTGCTCAGTACAACGTAGGAGCTAAGGCTTTTACTGACCATATTTTTCTTTTACTGACCCAAAGTAAGAGAGAAAATGCACGTTACACTTCCTTCATTTAAGCTTTTCTTCTTTCTTTTTCTTTTTTTCCTTCAATGTCAGCTTCACAAAAAACTTCAGAGGATTTGAAGATGAAGATGGTCAGCCAAGTGAGCACGAAACAAGCCGACATTTCATTAGCAGAGAGGGAGAAAATCATCCTTGGTACGTTTACTACACTGAGATATGCACGCTGATAACGAGATTAGACTGGATTCCAAAATTGGCGACCATTCATTTACGTAAAGCTTCAGTGAAAGGAATTTGTTTTGAACAGTTTAAAGTATCTTTTATAGCAGCGGCATAAAAAGATAACTCAAGTAGATGAACGGAGATAATCCCAGCGACTTAAGTGCTAAGTTATTATTCCAAACTTGCTTTTTGGGAATCGCTGAGAACAAAACAGTTCCTCTTAACCATCATTTTACCGTACATTATCGCGGCGCTAACACTCAATCTAAAACGATGCAGCTACCTGCTTTCTGGTTAATTAAAGAGTTAATTGTGTTGGAAACATTTCACAGTATTCACTTGGCTTCGATGCAAAATGAGCAAATGCCTTCTCGGAGAGCAATTTTAAGGTCAAATGGAGCTGGAGACTGGATAATGGTCGATATCTTAGTCATTCTATACACTTCCTTACTTTATGTAAGCAACCGCATAAAACAAAATGTTAGGTCAAACTAGTCAAAAATTTCTTTCCAACTCATACCATGTAAATATCAAAGCCTGGCTCAACATGCTGCCATTCATTGCCTGAAGCAGCTTTGACCAGAGAAAACGTGGCCACTGACATTTTAACAGCTTTTACGATGTTCTATTTTATGGGGGTCTAAAGAAATCCTTCTTTCTTTTGGGGCCCGGATGGGAGGAGGGGAAGAGGACTGTTAGAATATCAAAAAGGTACAAACAGCCAAAACAGCAATTTCGCAAAAGCTGACATTCATATTTACCTACTAAGATAAGCCTAGGCATTATATATTTACCTAGAAGATGCGAACGTACACTAAACCTGACTTAAATAATTACCATTACATTCACAACACTGAACTAACTATATATGGACATCTCTCTCTCTAGCTTGGGAGAGATACACATCGAATGAACCACATTTCTTGACAATGTCTTAATTGGCTAACATGCAAAATGGACTGCCTATATTGCATTTGAGGTGGCAATTTAGAGACTGTTCTTTCTGCAATTGCATTTGTGTGGTTCTATTCATGCTGCTGCTAGTGCCAGTACATAATTAGCGACAAAACTTCCTAGGGAGCTAGTGGATTGATGACGAGAACGCGGAAAAAATATTAACTAAATTAATGATCATAATGAAAGACATTGTACCCTATCAGGAAGATTTTTAGGCATTGGAAGCGCAGTGACATATCTTTGCAGAAAAGGTTTATGGCTATGTGCAGCTCCATCTGTTGATGATGACTCAGCACCATTGAATTGCCCCCGACCATGAAACTTTGCAAATCGATAGAAGACCGAGAACTTCTCCAAATCTTGTCCTTCCACTATCACGTCTAATACCGACGCTCTCTTGTCCAAACTGCACCATAGTGGTAGCAAAATCAGAACCATGTGAAATTGATGGAAGCTGCTTTTGTTAGTATCAAATAAAGACAGAACCATAAACGAATATGAACCAGTTACCTAACAAAGTCACTTTCTAACTTCCTCACTCTTCCCGTTAACGTTTCCATAGCTCTGGTAAACTGGTGCCAATTTTTCTTCTCAGATACCTTGCACTTGTCAGGAAATCTAATAATGCATCAAACAAATTATTAGGACTGAAGCAACAAATTTCTAGATGCAATTAATCAATCTCAAGTAATAACTAGAACTTACGGTTCTTTTCCATCATGAGGCATATTGGTATCACCATCCGAGCAAGAGACCATGCTGCATGCATCCCCTAATGCCAATCTGGATATGAAGTAAGCCACACTCTCAAACTCTGATTTAGCATCTGCAGAAAGAATTGCTGCAGGCGGAGGATAAAATAGTTGCTGCATAAGCTGAGTGGTCAATATAAGCCTTCTTCTAGCTTTAAGCCTAGGTGGCCCATCATCCACCAACTCAATTTCTTTAACCTATTATTAGAAGAATATAGGCTGTCAGAACTGAAATGCAACCAAATTGTAGAAATAATAGGATTTTAGTAGGCAAATCAAGATACCTTTTCGGTAACCCTATTAACTGCTTTGGCCCACTCAATATCCACCAGGCTGCCAACGAAAAAATTAACACGCATCAATAAACATGAAGCTGGAAATAACATAACAACCAAAATGAAAACAACAAATGGAATAACAGAAAACATCCGGCAGCAAACAAATAGCTTAAAAGGAAAGGGATCTATTAAAAGTTGCTGTGAAACGAGAACCTGATTGTCTGATCGCTCCATAGATCCAGAAAAATTTCTTTGTACCAAGGAGTGAGTTCAGATGTAGAACGTTTCCGCTTTTTGGGTTTCAAGATTGGGTGCTGCTGACCAATGTTCACAGGCAACGTTTGTAGAGAAGAAAAATGTTCAGTTGCAGCAGAGCTGGCAATTGAACTTGGCCCAAGATTACCAATTTGACTTCTATCAGCAGTTGCATGGATTACTTGCTGAATAGAATTAAATGCATGCAAACCACTGGTAGACTTCGCAGGAGTGAAAGGTTGTTCAGCTGTCTTCATGGCGGCAGCTCTGTGTGCATTATACATCTGTAACATCTGCCCATTTTTGAAGCTTCCGTACCGATTGAACCAAGATGGTGCCATATGTGGACTGATCTGAGTTTGCTCAGGCATGACAGAATTAGTATTACTATTATGAGAGCCAGTCTGATATTCATCCTGACGGAAAGCAACATCCGGAGGAGTCATCCTTCCTCCATGTTGAAATGATACACTTCTTTGCAAATCGTCTTGCCCAGAGAAGCTTAGCATTCTAGAATCAGCAGAAGGAACTTGCTGTGCAGCTGCACTGCTGTCTGGTACCCTCATTCTTCTGAGGGCCATATTGCATGGATCGGTGTCCGCGTTTTTCATGCTCCACATTTGGTTTAGTAAGGAGTAACTTTGATTGGGAAAGCTATTTGGTTTCAGTGATCGGCCAAAGGCTTCAATATCTTTCTGCATAGAGGCCGAATTTGAAGGAGATCCTTCGGGGAGATTCTTGATAATAGATTCTCCACCCTGTGAATCAATCATTTTCTGCACTAAGTCCACATTATCCGAAGTTGCTGGCTCAGAAGTGCTCTCCTTTTCTCGCAGTTCTTCTGCCTCAACAGAACACAAAGAATTCACTGAACTACTACCAAGCTCAGACATGAAAGCCCCTCCTCTATTGGCATCTTGATCACCTTGCCTCTCTGGAGCAGATAATGATGACTCCATAATATTCATCTGATTTGGCTGGGGAATATGGGAAGGCTCCTTGCTATACTGACCACTAAAAAGGTGCTGTGGTGGTGGGAAATTCATCCGCATATTAGCAAACTTCTTGGAAGATGCACCCTGCAGAGAGATCCCAGGCGTTAAAAAAGATGGAGAGGCTGATACTGACTCCTTCGCCGAAACTCGATTAGTAGAGACGCTTCCTTGGGGACCACTGGCATTACTTAACTGAGACTTGCCCCCAGAAAGAGCAGGGCCATACGGTATATTGCCAGCCCCATTCGGCAAGGGTCCTCTGCCAGAATCTCCTTTTTCTGTTGAACGGGGAGCATGTTCATCAAAAGATACACTAATAGACTGATTTGTGGAGTCTTGCCCACTAGCCCTAACCATGTGGGGATTTTGAAGTTGATTTCTCGAGTGGGTAAGAACAGAAGCTGATTCAAATGTTGAAGAGAAGTTCCCAGGCATGGTGTGCATAGTAGTTTCATTAGTTGTACTTCCTGGAACTCTAGATGTGCTATTATGCTTCAACTCTTGTGGTATGAGGTCTGAAGGGGCAGGCAAAGATTGAGCCTGATGAGGACGGGGCATCTGCCCCTGACTTTTTTCTCTAATCTCAACGGCAGCATGGCTTGAATGTGAAGAGCTAACAGCTCTGGTAGGACCCTGAGATGACAAGAGATGGGTTTTGACAGAGATCTGCTGCGATGGAGGACCAAGCTGAAGACCAAAACCTTGAGAGGCAGAAGACTGATTTCGCCTGAGGTGTCCAGCAGACCAATCAGCATTTTCGGATTCAGGCACCTCAGATGATGCTTTCTGTTCAGAATTGCTGAATTGAGCAATTGGACCATGCTCTCTCGATGGATCCACCTTCTGAAGAAGCTGTAGCATGTTTGGACTGCAATGAGAAAACCAGTCAAAAACAACAGCTCTATACAGCATGAACAGATTAAAAGAGTAGTACAGCTGATTTTACAGTCAACATGGTTCCAAAGAACCATGTAAAGTTATGAAGAGCTTAGAGATATAAGCTATCGTTGTGTACCTAAGAGATTAACTAAGTAAGCTATAGAATAGTGAATTGACAACCTAGATTGTGGAGCCGTATTTGGTGATAGCCCAACAGATCTATTTAACGGTGAAGACATATTAGATCCACCACCAGGAAAGCTGCCGCCAGAGCGCACCTGCCCAAAGCCTTTGCCATCGGCCAGAACATCAAATGAACGTGCCTGTAAATCAGGAAACATTGTCCTTTCACTACTGACCAAAGGTTTACAGAACTTTACAGTATTATATTATCATAAATCAGATATAACGCCTTTTCAAATTCTGCCAGAATATTAGGAACCTGAACAAACATTGACTGGCCATGGTGGGCAGTCTGCCGCAACATAGGCTGAGAATGAGTAGGGTGTTTCATTCCATAAGAAGGATCTGCATCCTTATCCAAGTTACCCATAGGATGGTACTGAAACTTGTTAGCCCAAGAATTTCTCCGACCAACATGATTAGACAACTGCTGCTTCCCAGCTGGCAGAAACCTTGAATCCCTGGCATCTGACAAGACATTTTCCCCAACACCACCAGCAGAAGAATGAGGGGATAAGTTAGAACGATGGCTGTCATTTGAGTTCTCCTGTTTATCACTGTTCTCCATCTCATGCAGTTTATACTCTTTGTCACCAATATCCAGAGATGAGTGCAAAAGCTGGTTGTCCTCAGAAACATGATGCTGTAAGACCTCCAAGCCTTTGCTGACACTAGATTTTACCAGTGGATCAGCATTCTTCCAAGAACTAGCTTGATGATTATTTTGGAAAAATTGACTGGTTTCCTCGCCACTCCTCATGGTACTTGAGTTTGGTATAGCGGAAGAACTATGCAGGCTAAAGACCTCCAAGTTTGCCTGGGGACTACCCACAGATGATTCTGCGCGCTCCATAGTAACTGTAGTATTATGGCCAGGATTAGAATTCCACCTGGCACCCCTATGAACAACTTCACCTTGAATGAATTTCTTCTGATTGTAATCTTGGGAACATTTAAATGAGTTCTCTCCTGAGACACTTACTGCATCTCCGGAAGGCACTGCTGATTCAAGAACGCTCCAACCAGCTGATTTGTTGTATTGTTCCCTAACTCCACCAAGCTCGGGCGTCAAAGGACTAGAAATGTTTTTTGAGATCATTTCTCTGTCAAGAGGATTTGAAGTCTTCTCAACCATCTGGTGACCTTCTAACATCTGTGATTGACCTGACTTAGACCACTTATTTCCTTCGTCTGATGACTGCACAAGTCTCTGAGAAGAATTTGATTGCAGACTCTTGCCTGGCTCAAATGGAAACCTGTGTCCCTGAACATTGTGATAGCTATTTCTCATATCAATATTATCAGAGGGATGAACAGAAACAGATTTCAAAGATGAGGCTTGGGGGAAATTGTCTTCAGCAGAAGATGTTCTATGTCTCTCGCTGTTATATGTCAAATTCTGTCTCCCAGAAGGAATTTCAGTACTGTGAAAATTTAAGCCAGTCCACTGCTCCTGTAGTCCAGTATCACTACTAGAAGTTTCTGCAACAGCAGACTGCATAAGAGCACTCCAAGTACCACCTTGGATAGACGGAATCCCATCTAGCAATTCAGCACCATCAAAAGGATTACCACCTTCACCACTCATAGGACTCTTGCCAAATGCAGCCCATATATTATCATCTGAACCAAATAAAATTCTTTCTTCTGTAGGATCTAGTCCAACCTCGTTCTGTGCGGAAGAAGCTCGCACTGCAGCTTCCTCATGTGAGGTCTCTGAAGGAACAGCTATATCCTGTCTGCCACATAAGTCCTGGAGAGCTGAAGCTTTTTGCATAATATCGGCTTGCTGAAGGTTACCCACATCTACTGCATTAGACAGAGCTTGGCTTGGAGCATCTCCATATACATTTTCAAGGAGGCTCTGACTAGAGATGAAAGTCCCATCCTGCCCACTGACTTGATCTGCTAATGGAGCATATTGATTAACTGGAAATGAACTATTAAAGGTCGGCATTGGCTGCACAGCTTGCTTATCTGTCACCCCTTGTGAAAAATGGTTTAGAGACGGTCTTGAACTAGAAACAGGAACCCCATATAGAGATTGATCATTCTGTTGAGGAATCAAACCCATTACACATTGTGCTTGGCCATTATTGGTTGGAATGATTCCACTGGAGGACCCTTGATGTACTGGAGAACCACGCTGCAACCAATTTGTGTTGCCAAGCTCATTTCCCCAGGAATGATTTAGTGTACCAGAATTTGCAGTGCCATTAACTAATGCTGGGGAATGGACACCAGATGCCACCTTAGAACAGGAGGAAACCTGATTTAATGTATTTTGTTGCCTCGCTTCTAGTTGATGAAGTTGCTGCTGTCTCTGAAGCTCTTGCATCTTCATGAACATAACTTGCTGTTGAAATTGCTGCATGTCACTAATCCCAGACTGCTGCCGCTGCAAAGAATGCAGCATGTTTGATTGCTGATGAGAGATTTGCTGACCACCAAAAAGATCAACACTGACAGGACTATCAGAAGGTTCTGATCTAACAGGTGCTCTTGCGTGCTGCTCAGGACCCAACCATTGCTGTGACTCAAAAAAAGATGAGCCTCCTGAGGCTATATTACATTGATCGGAACTAGTATCCACAGCGGGAAAGTTTGTTTCACCCTGCCTTGTCTGGTAAAACTGATTACCATACATGTAACCATTCAAATTTGGCTGCTGGATTTGTGACTGATCTTTAGCATACTCAGGCCTCGGAATTGACTGTGTAAAATTTAAACCATGCTGCCCATTGAATGGATAACTGCTTAGTCCTCTCCCAGTATCTGCGTGCAGGAAAAGTAAGAGATCACACAAACAGCTACTCAGCAAGCAAATAGAGAGCAAAAAACATGTTAAATTACCAGAGTTCTGCAAATTGTAATTTTTTGTGTTGGAACTCAGTACACCTGTCTGTCTCTGGCCTCCAGCCCACATATTGTCACTTGAAGTTGGCCAATTGACGTCCACTACCGGTGAATGAGGCTGTACTTGTGATAAAATGTCTTGTGCGAAAAATTTGTGAACTCTATCTCCAACTTCATTGCCAGGCATAGATGATTTAAATCCAGAACCTTTGACCGTAAAATGTTGCAACTGACTATTCTAACATTTTCGCATTACAATCAATGTACACTTCAGAACATATACATAGTCACTTTGGATAACTATACCAGCTGTCTGTCCTGAAACTCCTGCAAAAGGATCATTAAAGTTTACTTAAAAGCTGAAATGTTCATGCTGCTAGTCCCACTTGGCTGGTTCTTCGTGATATTATTTGAGACTGAGAAAAGGTGGTATGGATGTGAGAATTAAACATCAACATTAATGAACTACATCCATACACCATCTATACAAACTACATAGATAGAAATCATAAAGAATAAGGTGGGGAGTTGCTCTGATGGTAAGCAACCTCCACTTCCAACCAATAGGTTGTGAGTTTGAGTCACCCCAAGAGCAAGGTGGGGAGTTCTTGGAGGGAAGGATGCCGAGGGTCTATTGGAAACAGCCTCTCTACCTCATGGTAGGGGTAAGGTCTGCGTACACACTACCCTCCCCAGACCCCGCTAGTGGGATTATACTGGGTTGTTGTTGTTGTAGAAATCATAAGGAATAACTGCAGGCATTGAAGCTCAATGCTATCCTTTTGCACAAATCAAAGAAACAACATATATGGTGGACCAAGGGGACATGACATCAACAGCAAAAAACGAAGGTAAGAATTGGAAAAGATCCAAGATTAGATATCTAAAAAGCATCTACATGAGACTACAGCAAGCTCAATAGACCATCTAAATTTACATTCGAAAAATGCTCTACTTCCTAGGTGAACAATACAAAGGGGAATAAGTGGAAATATCTCTAAAAACTGGGGGGCACCAAACATTCAAATAATGTGCTCGCATCTGACAAAAATGCAAGTAGCACAGAGAGGGAAAAAATGGAAAAGGTCGCCTGAAACAATTAGGCCATATCTTACGTAGACCTTCAAATGCACCGCCTGTTGGTGCTATCATGATGATTGAAAATGTTTAAAAAGGACGATGTAACCTTAAAAATATATGGAGCAAAATTGTCTTGAAAAAACTACAACCTCTCGAAAGCTATATGAATAATAAAGAGAAAGTAGAGCACAATGAAGCAAAGTGCCCATACATACGATACATATTAGTTGAGACTAAGATTTAGTCGTTACTGGTTCACTTACGCTGGTCTGGTGTTTGATTGGAGTGTGTTTAGTTGGTTAGGGATTCTACATAATCACATGGTCAAGTGTGAGAGTTAGAGAATCTCTAATTTTAGAGACACGATAATTTGTCCGAAAAGACAAAAAGAGCCCAAAGGAGTGAATGGCTAATGTTGATTAGTATAGTCAAACAAACTAGTCTAGGTTTGAGGCATAATAGTAGTTATTTGTTGAGTCTTCAAGATAGCTTTTGCCTGCCACAATTAAAATCCCCCCCCCCCCCGGGCACAGTCAAAGGCAGGCCATTAGGAGAGTATTGGATTCACGGACATCCTCTCAACCTCCCCGCAGTGGAAAATCAAAAATTGGACCTAACAATCTAACATACATGTCAATGCTTACTTTCCTTTGGACTCAGATCTATAATTCCACGCGATGAACAGGACTAGCATGTTGGTTTTAGGAGCTTTTAGTTTGACTGGCTTAGAAAGGAACACAGTGTGCACATGATCTCACAATGTCCCTAATGCTAACTTGTGGCATACATCAGGACACCTACAAAATAGCACAGGTCTTTGGTCAAGTTGAAAACTGATCCTCATAGTCATAGTTAGTAATTTGTGATGCTATTTTCTTATTTACCAAGGCCAAGTAGTCCCAGTAAATTTATCATAAGGCACTACGACCTCATCGAGACCCCACGACCCATCTTGCTGCTCTCTTCAACTATGTTCACCCTTGTATCAACTCATTCCTACTGCAAAACAGTGGGATCACATTCCTAACGTGCGAAAAGTTTCCTAAGAATTAAACTAATTTACTTTGTAATGCTATATGGTAATGGCAACAAGTTTTTTCCATATTGCTGTGGTGGAGATTTTTTTTTTTCAATTTGGCACTACTGGCAACTTGAGCTGCAAAATCTATGTAATTGTTTTCTCCTGAACCATATGGAAGAATTGTCAGCAAATGACAAGCCAAACTACTCATGCTAACAAGCCAGTTAGACGGAATCCACCATATCACCTTAAGAAAAAACATGGTAGTTTTGGACTTTGTTAGCTCTTTAGCGATTGCATAGGTTCATTGAACAGAGCTAACAAACTCACTCCTTTTGTACTTATTTTGCTTCCATTCATCTTGATGTCATTTATAATACTACTTACTTCATAAAAAAAAACGTGGTCCTTATTCCACTAAATCCAAAAGATATGATATTAGGTATGATATTTGATATTTAAAAAAATAATACCGAAATACCGACACCGTACCGAAATATATACTAAGTTACACAATAAACATATTTATTGATTATAACATGCTAAGTTACACGATACTTTTCTTTGACATTCATGTTGAGGTTGGTAGTAACGCCCATGTACTTCTTTAGGAAAATGGAGGAACAAGGTAGGCTGCAGATTCTAACTCAGTAACTCTTACTCTCCAGATTGCCAAGCAAGGTTGCCAAGCAGTTTAATGTAATGTTTCTAAGGTTGGATTAATCCTTATTATATTCTCTAAGTTCAGCAACTAACAAAACATTTTCAATGAACAAATTTATTCCTTTATGTACCTTTTTTCCCTCTATGGCTTGATACTTGCTGGTTTTGTACAAAGATTTTATCCGCAGTTGAGTAAACTTAGAACATAATTTTTTTTGCATTTGTGGATACTTTAATTAAGAAAATTACAATCTATGGCTCTATGCACCGGTTAATATTCAAGCCGAACAAAGTGAAGTTACCGGACCGAATAAACTGAAACCGAAAGGAGAAAAGTCGAACCATACCGAATTTAACTAGGTATGATATTGGTATAGTATTTTAAGAAACCAAATACCGAAAATACCGAACCGAAATGTCTAAATACCGTATCATACAGGCCGCACCCCTAGTTGCAGGTGCCACGTAGCAGATACCCCGTGGAATAATTGAGATGCGTGCAATTTGGTCCGAAGACCACCATTGTAAAAAAAAATGTGAAAGATTCTTTACTTTTGTAAATCCCTGTAGATGGGGTTTTCCTTTTACAGTGATACAGTTATTTTATCCAAAAAGTAGCTTCTAAGTTTCTGATACAGTAACAAACTTTAAACTATCACAGAAGTTACGAATTCAGACTTCATACTAAATTCCCACCTAAGCCTACAGACTAGTGATAATCATCCGCTCACATTGCACTCATTCAGCCCAACCTTGCTCGTCACTGTCAATACAAAGAATATACATAATTTCTAAATTGTGTGTTAGAGCATCTAATTACAAAAGGCGATTTTTAAAACAACTCTGCGTATCATCAGAAAACACTAAAATAGCATCAAAATGCAGAGATTTACTCGACAATCAAGAACAAAACTGATAGTACAAACTATTTAAAACACTGTACCCGGACCTCAAAAACTAATAACCTAAAGAAATCGAGTTCATCGAATGAAAAATAGTGTATTCGGCAGAGATGGAGAAAATTAGGGCTCGTTATAAGATATGGAAGAGAATTGTTAAAAAAAAACTTACCAAATGTCGACGCTGATACCAATGGAGCTTACAACCGACCCGTTCGGTTATCTGAATTCTAGGGTTTTGAATCGGCGATAGGAATTGGAGAGCTGCGAGAGAGAAAAAGAGAGAGAAATTGAAGTGCCCCGTAGGGAGAGAGATAAAGTAATCGAAATGGGTTTTTATCCGCAACAGTCCTCTATGTTTATAGTTTAGTAAACTTGGTCCTCAAAGATTACATTGAGGATAAACTATACTTTTTAAGTTTAGACTTTTGGTGCACTTTGGTCCTTCAATGACGGTCCAAACGGAAGAAGTTAGGCTTAGACGGAAGTTAGGTCACGTGCGGGCATCTCTAACAACAGTTGAAGAGCATTCTCAGCAAAACATATGTATCATACTAATGATCCACGAAGCAGTACTCCTACGTGGCATTTTATGTCTTAAACTAAAAATTCAAAGTTGTATCTACACTATCAAAAGCGTGACCGAGTATTGTTGAGACTATTAACGGGGAGAAAACGAAATGATTTATTTGATATGCATTATTAAGCTTACTTTAACTAGCGTTTATAGAATCTAAAGTTATGTATTACAACTATTGCAGGAAAAAATGAATTAATTGATGACTACATATTGCTAAGTCCGTGTCTAAAGAAAGTTGTAACAAAAAAAACTTGAAAATGATATCAATAAAAAATGTGTTATAGGCAGTTGAATACGAACAAAGGTACCATGATCGATTGTTGTTGATTGATTGGATGTATTTTATAAGGTATTTCTTTATATATAGAGAGAGAGACAAGTCGTGACGAGGAGGATTTTATTTGTACAAATTAAATACAAATCAGACTTTAGTCGCCATAGGTACCTAATACGCTAGACTTGCTTGGCTACTACTACATACTTGTGAGGAAGATTTAATATTACATATGTCTTTCCTGTTATGAAATATATGTTGATTGACCCAAAAATTGATTTTGAGAATAAACAATTAAATTTGTATTTTTTTAAGGACACTAACAATTTGTTTGATCCGAGATAGTTATGAACAATAAACAATAATAAATAAGTGCGGAATAGATTAAATAGAGTGATAAAGCAAAGGAATTTTTTCTTGAATTTCAATACAAGAGTAATCGAATTACTAAGCTATTGAAAAAGAATATAATACAAGATGATGTTTCGTATCAAGAGAGTTTTTCTTTTTAATTTTCGATGCCCCTTCTTTGGAGCGTTACAACGGCCTTACAGTGTAGAGGGAATGATGTCGTTCTAAGTTTCGAGCCAGTACGCCAGGAGGGTAGGTAGTGGAAAGCGACATCCTCAACAGTAATAATTATTCGAGCATAACAACGTTGATATCCGCGATATACGGATAAGGTTGACTGAATTTTCGAATATGCGTATCCACATTGCTAATGCTTGGCCATTATTCCCATATCAAAAGGGCATGCCGAACTTAGCAGCATGTCCCATCACTTTTCTCGATCTCTGGATCTTGCTTGCCAAGTGCGACTCTCCGGGCGCGCCACATGAAGAGTGTAAATTTTACCCATACATATATAACTTTGTAGTTTTTCTGATAAGGTAGCTTTAAATTAAACTATTTTGTAAAAATTGGCCGTCCTTTATCCATATTATTATTTGTGAAGGACAAAAGACATATAGCATATCTCAATTGTGAAACTTGTCATAATATTATTTCTATAAGTTCTTAGAAATAATTCATAACAAGAAAGACAAAAAAAAAAAGTTTAAAGATGAAAACGGGCAAGGTGAATGCAATTGGAGGCATGAGAGCTAATACGTCGGATAGATAAAGATAATTTTAAAAAAATACTTAAATTTGGGGGAAGGGGGGTGGGGGTGGGGGAGGGAGTAATTATATTGTGAATATAATATGGTGTTCACACCAAAAAAGTTGTTCTCTCGTCACTAATCAAATAACATGAAAAAAAATCATATTTCATGCATGGCTCCACGTAAAGTTGTAATTATATTATTAATCAGACTTGGTAAAATTAGCTCGCATGGTAAATTATATTAATTCTAACTCACTCTCCTATAATGTAAGCACTTACTTTTAGAAATAACGTAGGTCTAATATTTGTGCCTCTCATTAATTTAACCAACATAAATATATGAATTCCTCATATGAGTTCAACAATACACTCACCATCTTGAAAACACTTAACCACACCATACGAGACCAGAAATTCAAAGAAGAAAAAAAACTGCTTGAATATAACCCTCCATTTTAAAGAACAATGACATATAAAACTTGTCTGTTTTAAGATAAGAAAGTGAAAAGAAAAAATCTTAAATTGGACATGTATATAAAGAGTGATAAGGCACATTAAAAACATAAAAGCTGCTATGTGACATAAGAAATTGCACTTAAAAGAATTTGACTTATCGATTATCATTTTTTAAACGTGCTAAATCATTGATTGGTTTGATTCGACATTTGCATTTATTGGTTTAAAAGTTGCATATTTGTAGAAGGCCTAACATTATTATTCTCTCCATGTTTCTCTACTTTGTAACAAAGTAGAGAATAATAATTTTAGACCTTGACTAAAATTATTATCGAACAAAGACGCAATTATTATAATTTTGAAAGTTTTTGTTCGCTACTCAAAATTATAAAACCAAGCAACCTTTAAATAATTTACTTAAATTAGGTATATTGCCGTACAGTTAGATTATGCATCATCAACTTTCAAAAGTCACACGTAGTTACTAGTAATAATTAGTTTATAAGAATTCTCTTAACCCTTTGTGTATAAACAAAATATTATACTCAAGAGATATTACCTCGAAAAAATTCATTCTCTATTTTCTATAGCTAAGAATAAAATTGTATTATTGAGTAGAGTTGAATGAGTTATGGATTAGCAATATAAAAATCAGACAAAATTTAGTCATATAATTTTAAATTAAATTTAAACCTTTAATTCAATAATACGATACTATAATACTTTTTGATTGACATGATAAATAATGAACAATTCTAGATTCGGCCTCATTTGCCATCTCTAAAAGATAAGTGATCTTTCAGTCTCCACTAATTTTTTGTTGTTTTATCGTTCATACTTTTGTTATTCCTTAATAACATACAATATATACTACAAGAAAATCTCTCTCTCTCTCTCTCTCTCTCTCTCTCTCTCTCTCTCTCTCTCTCTCTCTCATATATATATATATATATATATATATATATATAAATACTAATACTAATACTAATACTAATACTAACTATATTAAAAGTACGAAGGTACTTAGCGAAATGCCGTTCGTCTTTTTATCCTTTTAAACTAGTGTTCACACTAGACAAAATAGTCATTTAAGTATTTCCCTAATATTGAGTATTTTGAAGTCAACTAAAACTTTCTTATTAAAGTTTCCTTATTTGAACGACTATACAAAATAATCCTATTATGTAGGACATCAAAATTAATTAAGTTTACTTTATATAATACTATAATAGCGTAATATCAAAAATATAAATGTTACGTACTATATTTCCTAAGATTTGCATATAATGTAATGGAAGAAAACGGTCAAAATTACAATAGAATAGCTTGACCATAATTTGAAAACAAAGGCAGCAAATTTTTGATAATAAAATGAATAAATAATTGAGCTCTTAATTAACTGATTAGAGAAAATATTCAATTCAATTCTTTTTCAACTTCATCATATAAGTAAATTTAATTTTTAAGATGTCAGATAACATTTGAAAGACAACTTGATAAGTGTATTTAATGTTCAAATAATCTAATTTAAGAGGAGATAAAGAGATATATCAGTACGATCTTATCATTCCGCTTATTTATATGATCAAGCATATGCTAATTAATCCAAAAATAAAGAAGATAATTAATTAACTTCGGTAAGTGGGGACAAAACGAGAAATCATAATAAAGTATTTGTGGACTTATGTAAGACATAATTTCTTCTTTTAAGCTTGCTAAATAAGATTAATATTTATCATTTTTAGGATCTTATACTTTTTCCTGTAATATTTTTAATAACTCTTAAACATTGGTTAATATGAATTTGAAATACTTAAAAGTTATGTACTCATGAATATATGATACACGCGCAAAGCGCGTACCGTGAGACTAATTATCACTACAACAAATGTGATATTTAGCTACGAAATTATTAGCTACAACACAAAATTCGTCATTAATTGTTCAATTTTTGTGACAAAAAATATAATTTGTCTTTAAATACATGAACCACATACTTTTAGTGATGAAACACAAAATTTCGTAGCGCAGTTTCGTCCACTAAAGTTTCCCACCAAAAAATGAGTTGGCGCCATTTATTGAGTAATATTAGCGACAAAATTTAAAGTTATCAGTGACACATTAGTTTGTCACTAATGATGTACCCAATTAGCGACGAACCATTATTTGTCTAAGAATTAGGTAAAGTTTCCGACAAAAAAGTTCCGTCACAAAAAATATGTTGTTACAATAGCGACGAATTAGAATTAGTAGTTAAAAATTGTTAACTTTAGCCATAAAATTTTACATTTAATTGTGACCATTCATTTTTGTCACTAATAGTGCAAACAATTAGTGACAATTATTTTACTGTCTCTAATTACCCTACAATTTAGTTACAACAAAATTTTGTCACAAAATGTACAATTTTAAATGGTGACGACTTAACTTTGTAGTTAAATCATGCTATTATTGGCGACGAAAAAGATTTATAGTTAAAAACTAAATGATCATACTTTTATGTTCAACTATGAATCTATAGTTTTGTTCATGCAAGATACACATACTTACTTTTAGACTAATTGAACTTGTGATTAAAATAACCATCTTTTGAAAAAACTGTCGAGCTCGAGAAACTAAAATCCCATTTTCACTTATATTAGAAATTTTAGGAATATTTTTCGTTCTACTTAGCTTTGAGCACAATTCACTTTCTTATTGAAAAGTATTAAGTTTATTTATTTTCGTGTCGGAGACGAACCACTTAATTTGGTTCTTTATAAAATTATTTATGCCATAAATTTGATGCTAAGTGTAACGATCCGACTTATCGTTTTGAGTAATTACTCTTTTTTCTACTATTTGAAGTCTTGAATAGCTTCATATGATGTATTATGACTTGTGTGCAAAATTTGAGGTCAATCGAACTTGATTTGCTATATTTCGGCATCGAACCTAGGATATTTTGACGTCACTTCTTCGAGTATATGTGGTATCGCATTAAGAAAACGAGCTCCAAATTCAGTTTTGATTGGAGTATTAGATCCGTATTGAAATTACGGAGCCATAGCAAAAAGAATCGTCGAATTCGGACATCGTATGAGAGAGTTATGCCCGTTCCCGTGTCAGAAAAAATAATTTCCCGTCGCCAGCGCCCAGGGAAGCATGGGGCGCTATCCCTGGCGTTGGGATTTCTTTCAGGTACTGGAACCAGCGCCACAGGTAGCCCCGGGCGCAACTTGTGGCGCCCGAAATGCTATATACTCATTCGGAGCCCCCCGACGCCACCTGTGGTGCCTGAAACGCTATATACTCATTCGGGGTTCACTTTACCCCATTTTCTTGGCCGAGCTTTGGGATTTTCCTCCACTCTCTCAAGACCTCCAACTCCCCCCATCTTCAAGGTGAGTAATCTCTACTAATTTGGTGTTTCATTCCATCAATTCCACTCTAGAACTAACTCAATCTGCCATGAAATCCTTAGATCTTCAAGAAATTTCTTCAAGAATTCAAAAAAGGGTTTTGCAAGATTTCTTCCAAAAGGTAACTCTACACCCTTAGAATTACATGTATGGATATATTATGGGAATATGAGTATGAACTAGGTATTTGAACTTATGGTATGGTGATTGGAAGCCATAAGTTCCCAATTTAAATGTATAACCATTGTAGAGATTGAAAGGTAATTAATTGATGTAATTTTGTTGGTTGGGTGTGGATGAATGGTCACACATGTGATGATTGGAAGTTATAAATTGTTGGTAAATAGTGTTAGTTGGATGAACTAATTCCATGGTTAAGAGATGTAGAGATTTATGCACTCTAGGTATTTGATATTGCGACGCTTCACGCAGCTGAAACCCCACGAGAAGAATTATCCGGTACATAATTTGGAGTTATCTGCGATTGTTCACGCCCTAAAGATTTGGAGGCATTATCTGTATGGATTGTCTTGTGAATTTACACTGATCATCGCAGCTTGCAGCATTTGTTCAAGCAGAAGGACCTAAATTTGAGACAGTGCAGATGGCTTGAGTTACTGAAAGATTTTGATATTACTATCTTATATCATCCGAGCAAGGCAAATGTGGTTGCAGACGCCTTGAGTAGAAAGGCAGAGAGTATGGGTAGTTTGGCTTTCATTTCAGCAGAGAAGAGGCCATTGGCTTTAGATATTCAATCCTTGGCCAACAGACTTGTGCAGCTGGATATTTCAGAGCCTAGCCGAGTTCTTGCATGTGTTGTAGCTCAGTCTTCACTATTTGAACAGATCAAGGCTCGCCAGTATGATGATCCACACTTAATGATTCTTCGAGAAACGATACTACGGGGTGGTGCCAAGGAAGTTACTATTGGCGCGGATGGTGTTCTGCGACTCCAGGATCGTCTATGTGTTCTTAATGTGGATGTACTGAGGAAAAAGATCCTAGAGGAAGCACACAGTTCCCGGTATTCTATTCATCCAGGTGCTACGAAGTTGTATCGTGATTTGAGGCAGTATTATTGGTGGAGACGAATGAAAAAGGACATACTTGAGTATGTAGCTAGGTGTCCAAATTGTCAGCAAGTTAAATATGAGCACCAGAGGCCAGACGGCCTACTTCAGCAGATGACTATACCAGAGTGGAAATGGGAACGCATCACTATGGACTTTGTAGTTGGGTTGCCGCGGACCTTGCGGAAGTTTGATGCAGTTTGGGTCATTGTCGACAGGTTGACCAACTCGGCACACTTTATTCCTATTGTGACTACGTATACTTCAGAGAGGTTGGTCCAGATATATATTCAGGAGATAGTTCGGTTGCATGACGTACCAATTTTCATCATATCAGATAGAGGCCATCAGTTTACTTCACATTTCTGGAGAGCAGTACAGAGTGAATTGGGGACCCGTGTAGAGCTCAGCACAGCCTTTCATCCGCAGACCGACGGGCAGTCAGAGCGGACAATTCAAATTTTGGAGGATATGTTCAGGGTATGTGTGATTGACTTTGGAGTTCAGTGGGATCGTTTCTTGCCCTTGGCCTAGTTTGCTTATAATAACAGTTACCAATCCAGCATCGAGATGGCTCTATTTGAGGCTTTATATGATCGACGATGTCGTTCGCCTATCGGGTGGTTTGAGCCCGGTGAGGCTAAGTTATATGGTACTGATTTGGTGAAGGATGCCTTGGAAAAAGGTAAAGTTGATTCAGGAGAGAGTTTGTACAGCGCAGTCCAGACAGAAGAGTTACGCAGATCAGAAAGCGCGTGATTTATCGTTTATGGTAGGTGAAAAAGTTCTCTTGAAAGTTTCGCCGATGAAGGGAATCATGAGATTTGAGAAAAGGGGAAAATTGAGCCCAAGGTTTATAGGCCCATTTGAGGTGTTGAGACGAGTTGGGAGGTTGCTTATGAGCTTGCATTGCCTCCCAGCCTATCGGGAGTTCATCCGGTTTTTCATGTATCTATGCTCCGGAAGTATCATGCCGACCTATCACATGTGTTAGACTTCAGCACAGTTCAGCTAGATAATAGCTTGGGTTATGAAGAGGAGCCAGTTGCCATTGTTGATAAACAGGTTCGCCGGTTGAGGTCCAAGAGGATTTCTGCAGTAAAAGTCCAGTGGAGGGGCCAACCAGTCGAGGAAGTTACTTGAGAGGCCGAGGAAAATATGCGGAGCAGATATCCACACTTGTTCATCACTCCAGGTATAATTCTAAACTCGTTCGAGGACGAATATTTGTTTAAGAGGTGGAGAATGTAATGACCCAACCGGTCATTTTAACTTTTAGAACCCCGTTCCCTAAAATAAAACTTTTCGTTTTATGATTTATAACTTGCGGGAATGGTTAGTTCGGGATTTGGAAGCGCCTGGGTTGAAATCGGAACACTTGATTTCTTAAGTTGGTTTTAAAAGGCCAAGTTTGAGTTCGGTCAACATTTTGAGAAAACGACCTCTTAATAGGATTCTAACGAATTCAATAGCTCCGTATGGTGATTTTAGACTTAGGAGCGTGTTCGAAATTTTATTTGAAAGTCTGAAGTTAAATTAGGCTTGAAATGGCTAAAATGAGAATTTAAGTTTGGAAGTTTGACCGGGGAGTTGAATTTTTGATATCGGAGTCGGAATCCAGTTCTGAAAATTTTTATAGCTCCGTTATGTCATTTATGACTTGTGTGCAAAATTTGAGATCAATCAGAGTTGATTTGATAGGTTTCGACATCGAATGTAGAAGTTGGAAATTCTAAGTTTAATTAAGCTTGAATTGGAGCATGATTCGTGATTTTAGCGTCGTTTTATGTGATTTGAGATTTCAAATAAGTTCGTATAATATTTTAGGACTTGTTGGTATATTTGGTTGAGGTCCCGAGGGCCTCGGGTGAGTTTCGGATGGTTAACGGATCAAAATTTTGATTTAAAACGCTGCTGTAATTTTTTCTTCTGCTGGATATTTTTGGGTTGTGATCGATCCCAAGATCGAGCCCAAGGTCGACGGCCTGAGGCGAAGCCAGGGACGAGGCTCAATATCAAAGCCAAGATCGAAGGTCCAGCTCGAGGGACATGATCAAAGGCAATGCTCGAGGACCATGATCGAAGGCAATGCTCGAGGGTCATGATTGAAGGCAATGCTCGAGGGCCAGGATCGAGACCCAAGATCGAGGGTCACAATCGAAGGCTCAGGCTCGATGCCATAATCAAGGCTATGATCGAAGGACCAGGCTCGATGCCATAATCGAGGCCATGACCAAGGTCCAGGCTCGAGCTTGTGATCGAAGTCACGATCGAGGCCTAGGCTCGAGGGCCATGATCGAAGCCACGATCGAGGCCCAGTTCGAGGCCCAATTCCGAAGGCTGTCTCGGCAGTTTTATAAAAAGAGGACATTCATCCCATTTGCCATTTTTAACAAATTGGAGCTTGATCAAAGACGATTTTGGATAGAGTTTCAAGGAAAGACATTGGGGTAAGTGATTTTAACTCGGATTTAGTCTATATACACAAATATATCATTGATTTCACCATTTAATATGTGTTTTGAGATTGAAATTTGGGAAATTTTTTAAAATCTCATAGAAACGAATTTTCGAGATTTCGGTATCGATTCAGAGTCGTATTTGAGTGAAACTGGTATGGCTGGACTCGTAATTGAATGAGTTGTCGGATTTCGAAACTATCATCGGATTTCGAGACGTGTGCCCCATGGATGAATTTTTAATTAATTTCGGGATTTTATTGAAAATGTAGTATTTTCTTATAGAATTGATTCCTATAAATTTTAATGATTGTATCGAATTATTTTAGCTAGATTCGAGTAAGACAGAGTTGGATAATCGAGGAAAGGGTCTACTAGTGGATTAAATTGGAGAAAGACGAGGTAAGTCTCTTGTCTAATCTTGTGAGGGGAAAAATTACCTCATAGTGATTAAAATTAAATAATTATTGCTAATTGTGGGGGCTTCGTACGCACGAGGTGATGAGAGTCCGTGCGTAGCTACTATTAATGCTAAAGTTCGGGTAGTTTAGGAGTCAAAGCATGAATTACTTGTGTAAATTGTGTAAATTGTATTCTTTGTTTAATTAATATTATATGATATATATATATTGTGAATTGTTAGATAAAAATATTAAAGGATGAAAATCTCATATACTTGATTTTCTGTTTAAATTAATTAATTGATAAGAGAAATTGTTCTTCCTCCTGAATTTATCATATAATAAATATACTCTCATTCCGGAGGTTCAATAAGAAAATGTCTCCTTTCTTGTGGAGCGGGACGAACACCTCGGCATGATAGATGCATCTATGGATCATGACGCATGTCCCTATAAGCTTGATCTTGTGTATACATAATATCAATCGTAACATTTTTTCCAAATAAAACCCCTCAATCAAAAAAGTGTTGAAATCATATTCATATACAAAATTATAAAGATAAAAATATAATCTTAATAATTTTAATGAAAAGTCATTAAAAGGATGGAAGTGCTAAACATGGAAATATACATGAAAATGTTGGGGGGTGGGGGGTGGGTGGGGTGGGGGGGAAATAAAATAACAAAGTTAATTTTCAATTATTTTAACTTCCCTCCAATATTTTCGTGTAAAATTCTCTTTCACTCATTCCCTCCATGTATAAACCCTGTAACCCACGATTAGCCTCCCACAAAGATAAACTTAAGTATCCAACTCAAATACAACTACAGACTCCAAAAAAAAGAAAAAATCTTGCTTGTATTTTCTGCCTATTCTTCTTTTTCTATGAATAGCTTTTTATTACCAGATAAATCAACACCTATCTCTCATGTGGTTTTGATTTACTTAATATCTCTATCTAATAAAAGTTCCTAACAACATTTTTATCAATACTCTATTAGTCTCTATGCAGGAGTTGACTAGCACAAGAGCAATTCCACAATCTTTTGTTGTGAAAATTGTCTTTTGCTATAAATTGAGGGCCTTGATTCATCCCTTAATGAAGTATTTCTTAACATTCTTTTGATGAGGAGGTGAGTTTCTATATATGTCAAGTTGATCGTGATAATCTACTAGTTAATGATTTTGCAAAGAAGTTACTATATATTTCTGATTTTATTACTACTATTTTCTTCACTAATTAATGTTAGTTTTATCATTTAAGTTTGAAAATATATTTTGTTTAAATCATGAAATCAAAAAGTATATATTCATTTTTTTCCTTTTAATATAGGTATATGAAGGTGCAAAAAGCGTCAATGAAGTTATAAGATAAGGGACGCTGCGTTGGCACATGATCCGGAAGCAACATACTTTTTTTTTCGTTTACTATTATTCATGTATTTCAATTAGACTTTTTATGTTTGAGTGCTTTCACTTTATTTACTCGGTGAGTTTGTACTCAGATGTTATCTCATTGTAGATGTAATTAATATATGTTTTGTATGAATTTTGGTATTACATTTTTCGTGATGTTTTTGATATACATAAGCTAATTTTAAAAAATTAAAATATACATGTAATTAATAACAAACCATTTAACTATAATTTTAAATGTTATATAGTATATAATTTGTCATAAAAAATATTTAAATATCTATATATTTTAGGATCACTACATTTTCGTCACAAAAAATGTCCCCTTCATCTATAGAAAGTAAGTCATATTGCTACATTTTCATTCGTCACAAATTGATTACATTTAGTGACAAGAAATAATTTGTCCAGAAATGGTCTTTATATTATAACATAATTATATTTTTATCTATAAATTAACTTAATGCTTGACGACAATTGAAATTGTCACTAATTAAGACAACATATAGCGACAAATTAGTATTATCACTAATAGCACCATTTGTCGAGACACAAAAATAGTTTCAACTACGAAATTGTTGTCCTTTTTGGACAAACAAATTTGTTGCTAAGACGAAAGTTTTTTTGTACATAAAAACATAACCATTTAGCGACGTAATCACATTCTTTTAACTACAAATTATGTATATCTTTAAAGACAATCGACATCGTCACTAATCAAAATTATAGTTAGTGACAAAATAGATTCGTCAATATTGAAAACCCTTTTAGCGACGATTCAAAATTTTTAACTACAAAATGTTTATACTTTTTATGACAAATAAGTTCGTCATAAATAATACATATTTGAGGACGAAAAACAATCGTAGTTAATGTAACTTTATTTTGCAACGAAACGCAAAGTCGTCTTTATATATTATTAGTGAGGTGTTTTAGAGACAAAAGATTGACAAAAAAAATTCTGTCACAAAAAGTCTTTTGCGACGAAATATGAATTTTAGGCGACAAAATAATTCATCATTAATAATCAAATTTGTTGTAGTGTATATTAAAAACATGAAGGCCCTTAGCAAAATATCGATCACCTTTTTTACCCATTTAAAAATAGATTTTACACTAGACAAAATAATAATCTAATTATTTTACCTAATAGTTAGGACTTTTTATTTTCCTAATATTTGGGACGTTTAACTTAACTGAAATTATGGTTATTAAATATTTCCTTATTTCAACTATTTAAGAAGTCCTAATATATCCAGACCCTACTCGTGGGATTATACCGGGTTTATTGTGAGAAGTAATATTTAAGAATTTTAAATGCAAGTAAGCTTTTGCTTATATAAATTAATCCTCTTCTTATTTGAATTGAATAAAATAACTATTAGTGTGTAATTATTCTTCCATATAAAATAAATAATCCTAATAATTCCAAAAATAGAACGTTTGATAAGCATAATTAATTTTGCAACTACGAGTGCTTTTCTTCCTCTAGATACCAAAAATACCCTTAATATAAAATGAAGCTTAAAAGTATAAAAAACAAAGCTAAATATTCTATTTATCGAAAAATAACAAGGATTTTGGATTTGCCAAAAAATAGTTAGTGTTAGTTGGAAGAATTATTTTGAAAATAACATTTTGGTTATTTGTCATGTGTTGAATTTGAAAACCAGTATTCTCAAATAGCAAAAATAATTGTTGATGTTCGAGAAAATAAAAATAACAAAAATATAAGTATTTAAGATACTTAACAACCTGAAATTTTATAGAGTGAGTTATACAGAGTTAATTGCCACGTAATCAAAATTGATCAACACATCAACTTTTATACCTTTTGAAAAGACTGATTTTTTCTTCAAACAATAAATCTACTTTTAAAATATTACATATGATTTGTCTAATATGTAGAACAAAACCTAATTTTGATTGTAACATGAATTTTACATTTTTACTGCTTCTAGGATAGTATAAACATAGCATTTTTAGAATCCGTGAATTGTATTTGTATGTAATTATATCACAATCGTAGACGATTAGTTCCTTATGAATTTGTTGAAAACAATTACTATATTTTTTCTTATTGATTAAAGTAATAGCACATTTTATTTTCTCATCGAGGAAAAAAGGCATATTCTATTAGTTAATTGACTTTGTTTGTGTCTTCTACGACGAACTTAAGAATTATTACTTTTCAAATAAAATTTAACAGAATAACTCTTAATTTTTAAAGGGTTAATGCGTTCTTGCTAAAACTAAAAATGAAAAATGATAACTTGTGAAATTGAAGTGACGATATTATAAAAAATTGCAATAATTTTAAGTTGAATATATTGACTTATATGATTGAAGGCTTATGTATGGTATAGTTTCTACAAATTATGCTAGTTAGATAGGATCAACAAATACTATTTCAAGAACTCATATTTTTCTATAACTTTTATTTTATCACTCAAATATAAATTTTAATATAATATTTATCATTTTTTAATAGTTCATACTTCACGCGCAACGCACAAGACTGCAACAACAACAACAACCCAGTATAATTTTACTAGTGGGGTCTGGGGAGCGCAACGCACAAGACTAATAATTTTAAAAGTTTAAACCAATATTATTTTAAAATATTTTGAGACCTCCAACTCAGATTTTAATGCAACAAAAATCCAACTCATATTTTAATGTAACAAAAAATCCAACTCAGATATTAACGGGAGCCACAATTTGTTTCGCACCCATACAACCTTCGTCACAGCAAATTACGCAATGGTCACTGCCTGTCACAAAGACAAAAAAGACAAACAAAGTAGTAGTAAAACAAATATCCGAATGAAAATCGGAAAAGAGTAATTACTGTTATAAGAAAAAATCAAATTACGGTGGATATCTACTCCTCTTCCGTGATCTTCTCAAATGTTTAATGACATATTCAATGACATATTTCTATGCTTAATGACATATTCAATGACATATTTTCTTCACTTTTCATGCCTATATAACGGCCTTGTACTAGATAGGATAATACACACAATTGAAGAAGAAATAAAAATCTCTCATCTCTTTCTCTCTGTATCTCTTAGCTTGCTTTTTCTTGTTCTATATTGTTACTTTGAGCTATATTTCATAACACGTTATCAACACGAAGTCTCTAACCTCATGGTTAAATTCTACTTCTGTGTTACATGCACGTCTTTCTGCTACAACAACAAGTCCGAGCTTTAAACCAGATAAGTTTATACCAATATTTGGAATAAGCAATGGTATGGTTATTAGCAAATTTGATTTATGTCGTTGCTAAGAACGTTACCTTGTTAAATTTTCATGAACTAAATAATAGGTGACATGCGGTATACTAAATAATCTACAAAATTAAAATTATACGTTATTATGTATGCTTATGGTTTTACCTTATAATACGATTTTAGTATGTCTAGTATAATGATTATATATTAGTTTACTGTCAAATATAATATAATAATAATAATACTCGTAACTATTTTATTTTAATAAGATAAAATATTAGTACAAGAAGTATGTACTACACCAAATTTTTCATTGATGATAGTTCTTATCAAATTAATATGTTGAATCATTTCTATATGGAAATCATATAGCAGTAGATAGTAGACAGAGATTTGTCCCCTATTTTTTTTTTGATTCCCTGATTAACCTAAAGGTTCTGCTATATCTCTTTGTTTCTCTAGAGAGCATAATACTTAGTTTCCACAAACGTGCATGGTAACTAGTAGTACTATATTATTCTATTTGATACATCATTTTTCTTTAATGTTATTACTTTCATCTTGAAGTTATCTTATTGCAACAAAGACTACATGTGGAATTTCAATATTATTTTGCATTTTCATATATTTATTTGACACTAATTACTTAGCTGATTTGAGTAAACTAAAGTCTATTGTTGAGAATTATATCTTAATGACATTATGAAGAGTTTAACTCAAGATGTAAGCATTTCCTTCGTATTTGAAATTATTTTTGTCCTTTGCTATTAATGATATCAACTTCAATGAGTTCAAGTCGCAATGCACCATGAGGATAAGACATCATGATCAAGTCTTGATGCTCCATGATGATAAAAGTTGAGTTTGAGTCCCAATTCATTGTGGCCTAACATGCCTTTATAATGGTAAGACATTGGGTTGAGTCCCACTATACCATATTGATGATATAATGATGACTAAAGAAAAATAATATATTTTTCATGAAAAGGCATGAATATTGTCCCACTTGATTTGCTCCATTCTTGAAATGAATGTGGTAACAGCGCATAATAAGTCTAAATGAAGACAAGTAATTGAATAATGAATGCGGGCGTTCCAAATATCAAAATAATAATAATCATCACTATGATTATAAAAGGAAAACAATAAGGGTTCTCAAGATAGTCCTTCAAAATGTGAAGGCAATGTTTACCATCAAATTGGTATGAAAAATAATAAAGCATACCGCTGATTATGATCCATTCCTTAAAGAGAATGTGACTTGTGATAAGCATTGAGAATGCAGACCTATTCTTAAAGGTGAATGTAAAAATACGTGATAAAAATAACGTAAAGACATGCAATGTATGATTAGATGAATGCCACACATCTCACATCTAAGTGAGGTTGAGTGAAATAAAGAGAATAACTATTATTGTGTGGTTACATGAATATGTCATTAGTCGCGTACATGCGATACACCAATATATATACATGAGTATATTGTTATGCCTTATAAAAAGTTATTAAAGGTAAAATTAAAGCAAGAAATAATTTTGCTTATGATGATTTTGACCATGACAATTTATTATGACATAATTTTCTCCGTGAATGAGACATTTACCATATGAATGGTGTGACAAAAGATCTTGTAGTACAAATATTGTTAAGAGCTTCGGAAAAATTAATTTGTTACTACCCGGATGAATAAAATTATTCACGACATTGATATTGTAAAGTCTCAAAAGAAACTTTTTGAGTTTCAAATGTATAAGCTAGAGTGGTTGGCATATTGAGACTATAAATGAAAGGAGTATTGAATATCTTCATATTCCTATAATCATAACGAGTAAATATGAAAGGTTACCCGATTTTCTTTCTATTTGTACTACACAAATATAAGTATGATGATGAAATCATATGTCACAAGTAAACTAGAGGTTTACTGAAACAAATATTAGTTGGCATGAACGATTGACCATCCCGGTTCAATTATGATGCAAAAAATTAATTGAGAATTACATTGGCATATATTGAAGAAATAGAAGATTCTTTAAGAATTCTCTTGTGTTGTTTATTCTCGTGATATACCAGTTAAGGTTGGGATTGAATCCCTTGATTTCTGGAACAAATAAAAGGTGATAAATATATGGGTCCAGTCACCTGCCATGTGGACCGTTTACTATTATATGAGTTTAATAGATGCATTTATTCTATGGTCACATGTGCATTTGTTATCAACTTGCAGTTTGGCTTTTGCAAGATTGATTGCTCAAATTATTAGAGCACAGTTACAGAATATAAATTATGATGATATATCTTGATAATACTGGTTTAAATCCAAGTCGGTTTAGCAGAAATTGTATGCCTCCGATTATATCTAAACCATTGGTTATGAGAACAAAACTGCCAAAATAAAATTTGGTATGTGATTATTATTTAATATACAATATCACTTGTACGCATCTAGCCAAGTTATGATAAGTTTTCCCTATCACAATTGGTTCAGGGTCAGGAACCAAATAATTCCCATCTAGAAATATGAATGTGCTATATGATTTAATTGTTCAACCACAATACACAAAGATGGGTCCCCAAATAACCCTAGGGATATGTGTTAGTGATCCCAACAACAGGGGGAGAAAATAAACAGCTGAAAAAGTAATGCATATAATGAATTATTATGAGTACATCTAGAATTCTAGATCCTCGTACGAAAAAATGTGAACTTGAAGTTCAAGTAATAATTTATTTGCAAAATATTGGCAGTCGTATTTGCTGACCCAAAGCTAAATATCATATTAAGATTCTAATGCTTCTAATAAAATAAAGTTCATATTGAGCAGAGTTTATGGCATGCATGAAGCATAATAGACTAATCGGTTCTAAAGTTAAAACTCCTTGAAGAAGGAGAGGAGAAAATGTTCAAGATGGTCATAATAAGGAGGCAATTGCTCTAGAAGAGCACCACGACATAACATCATAAGACCTCATGGGATAGGCTCAGGTACCTGAAAATAATAAGATAAAGAAATCTTAATAAGTTATGTCTTTATTGGGTAATAATAGAACCGATATAAAATGATCGTCGGCTATATTGTTAATATAATGTAGCGCTCAATATTATTAATATTAACGAGGATCTTGAGCTCAAATCTGTCATGAAATCTGGACAGATAAATGATTGGCTAAATGAAATATACGCAATAAAAATTGATTTCACCTGAAAAATATGAAGTTGGACAGATAGTCCCAACACCTGAAAGTATAAAGCCAGTGGAGGTATAAATGTGTTCTTGTGCGAAAAAAGGTCAAGTCGATAGACATAAAGACGACTCACGTCACAAGAAGATTTGTAAATATCGTGGCACTGATTATATAGAGACGTGTTCTCATGTGGTGGATGTCGTCATTTCAGTTTTTAATCTGACAATACAAGAAAAACGTGACATGCGTATAATGGAAATCATTGAAGGATTTAAATTGTTGTGAAGCATATTAAGGTTTCCAAGAAATTTATTAAATAAAGCTTCAAAAATTCTTATACAGATTGAAACAATTATGTCGCATGTGGTATAATCGCCTGAGTGATTACATGTTGAAAGAAGGGTACAAGAATGATTCAATTTGTCCGTGTATTTTTATAAAAAGATCTGGATCTAAATTTGTTATAATCGGCGTGTATGTTGATGATTTAAATATCATTGGAACTCCTAGGGAGCTTACTAAAGCAGTAGACTATTTAAAGAAAGAATTTGAAATGAAAGATCCTGGAAAGATAAAAATTTGTCTTGGTCTACAAATTGAATATATGAAAGATGGAATTTTTGTCCATCAATAAACATACACTAAAAAATTTTTAAAACGATTCTATATGGATAAAGCACATCCATTGAGTACTTGAGATCACTCGATATAAATAAACATTCATTCCGACCTCATGAAAATAATGAAGAGCTTCTTGGTTCCGAAGTACCATATCTTAGTACAATTGGTGCACTAATGTATCTTTCTAACATTACAAGACATGACATAACTTTTTCAGTTAATGTCTTAACAAGATATAACTCTGCTCCTACAGAGAGACATTGGAATGGAATCAAACACATATTGTTGTATCTAAAAGGGACTATCGATGTGGGATTATTTTATGGCAATGATTGCAGTCCCGATCTTGTTCGTTATGCCGATGCTGGGTATTTATCAATCATGACTACTTCATCTAATCATGCTGAGATAATTGCTATTCACGAAACAAGTCGAGAATGTGTATGATTGAGGTCTATAATACATCTTATTCGAGACAAATGTGGTTTTGGAATGTGACAAACTACCCACATTTTTGTATGAAGACAATGGAGCATGCATAACCCAATTGAATGGAGGATTCATAAAAGGGGATATGACAAAGCACATTTCACCAAAGTTATTTTTCACACATAATATTCAAAAGAACGGTGATATCAATATGCAACAGATCCGTTCAAGTGATAATATGGCTGATTTGTTCACCAAATCTCTACCGACGTCAACCTTCAAGAAACTAGTGTACAAGATTGGGATGCGAAGGCTCAACGATGTGAATTGATGCTCTCATCGGGGGAGTTAATATGCGTTGTACTCTTTTTCCCGTATAAGTTTTTGTCCCACTTGGTTTTTCTTACAAAATTTTTAACGAGTCAACCAAAATGCCTATTTCTAAACATGTGTACTATTTTTCCTTCACTAGAATTTTTTTTCCCATTGGTTTTTTTCCTAATAAGGTTTTAACGAGACACATTATCTATGAACATCAAAGAGGGACTGCTATAAGAAAAATCAAATTATGGTGGATATCTACTCTTACTTCGTGATCTTTTCAAATGCTTAATAACATATTCAATGACATATTTTTATGCTTAATGACATATTCGACATATTTTTCTTCACTTTTCATGCATACACACAATTTAATAAGAAATAGGACTCTCTCCTCTGTTCTTTCTATATTTTTTAACTTGTTTTTACTTATTCTATATTGGTACTTTAAGCTATATTTCATAGCAATTATTTCGTATGTATTTTCTCATTGGCTTATCATATTTTAAACCTAACAGGCAGTCCGTTTAGTAAAAACTTCGAATACAGGTGTGATATTACCCAGCTTCACAGTTTCTAAGAGGCGTTACAAAACAGTATCAGCAACTCAGAAAAAGGCCAAAAAAACACCGAATTGAAGAGAAAAAGAGAGAGTAAAGCAAAGAGGAAGAAGAGAGCAAAGAGGAGCGATGGTGGGAGAAGAGAAGAGGCATCAGATGATGCAAAACCTATTCGGAGACCAATCCGAAGAAGAAGAAGAAGAGGAGGAGGAGGTTGAATCCGAACACGAATCCAACCGTCAACCCGATTACGCTTCGGTTCGAATTTTTATCTCAATCCCCTCTTCTGATTCATCAACTTCTTCTTTCTTTTTAAAATTTTTGTTAATTAATTAATGTGATATGGTTTTGTTTGATTTTTCGCTGAAGTGTTAATTTGGCCCTAATTGGCCATCATCGTTTATATTTATTGTTTAACGTGTGGAAGAATGATTTCAAGCTGGTTGAATCCAACTACTCCCTTCATTTCAATTGGTCATCGTGTATATTTATTTGTGAACCTATTTGAGGAACGCAAGAATTTAAGAAATAAAGGAATACTTTTAAAACTTGTGGTTTAAAAATGCCGTTGGCTATTAGACTTCAGATATAAAAGTTTGTTATTATGCATAAAATGGGTAGGTTCAGTAAAATTATTTTCAAATTTAGAAAGAGGCTTTTCTTTTTGGAACCTTCTAAAAAGGGAATAGGTCACGTTAAACGGTAATGGAGGGAGTATTTTTTCGAGCAAAAAAGCAGGAAAGAGAGTCTTGATGAGTTGCGGTCCTCTTTAGTTGATATTTTTGAATGTGTATAGTCAGCTCAGTGGTTTGAACGAAGTGGCTTGTTCTATGGCATGCCATCCGAGGGAATGTTGAAATGTATGCTACTTTCAAGATAAAGTTGGATTTCCTAAAATGAGTACGTACAAGAAATCCTATTTAAATTATGAGGACTAGGGAACATTTTTTGTATCGTCATTGATACATGCATTGGCATTATTTGTAGCTGTAGCATATGAAGATTTGTTGGGACATAGTAGTTTAGTTTGATTGCTTTAATTTTTTAAAATTCTGTCTTTCACCCTCTACTCGATGATGTTTCTTGAAGTGATCTGACATGATATATGTTAATGTATTGGTTAAAAGAAAAGAAAGCTTCAGAATTTCAATCGATGTAAGCTTTGCTTCTTGGGAATTGGAATTCGCATTCTTCATTCTTATTTATGTCTGGTCACATAAACATTTCGGACTTTGAAACTGTTCTTGTGCGATTATTTCGTCTTCAGGATGATGGGGATGGAGGGCTGGAGCCAGAAGGAGAAGGTGAAGCTGATGTTGAAGGTGAAGGAGAAGTAGAAGTGGAAGGCCAAGGGGAGGCTGAGATGGAGAGTGAAGGTGAAATGCAAGATGTTGATCCTGGTCAAGGAGAGAGTGAGGGTGAAAGAGATCAGAGTTCTCAGGAAATAGAGGTTGGTGATCAAAGGGTAGAAAGTGAAGGAAGAGACTCAGAGAGTGATGAAAAAGAAGAATATGGTCAAAGAGTAGTGACTAGTAGGAGGAGGGAAGTAATTGACAGTGAATCAGAAAGATCTGAGGAAAACCGATTTGGTGACAATGAAGACGAGGAAGTAAATCAAGCAAGAAGTCCAAGGTAATTGGTTGCCTGTTCCTTCCTCTCTCCACTTCTTTTCTTTTTTTTTTTCCCTTTTTCTTCTAGATGTTTTTTGCTTTGGAGAATGTACAGACATGTTCTGCTCTCTTTCATCACCAGCCCATGGTTCAAGTTGTTGATCATTTGGATTGTAAAGTGTGCCCACTCTCTTTTTACTCTCATCACTCGAGTACATGTACTGGCAGAAATGCTGTTTTACTTTGCGTGCTAATCAAACTTTTATACTCCAAGGATCTAGTGGCGTACTAGGTGTATGTTTGAGACAACAAAACTCAATAATCATGTGGAATTGCTTGCATTTTTGGCTCGTTATAGGAGCATTTTGCAAAGTCTTACTATCTCAATTGTGTATATGTTCAATGTGACAAGGAGTGTGCAATTTTGATAAAAGTTATTTTTGAAAGGGAACCACTAGATTGAAAGAAAAGGTATCTTGGATAATGGCATCGGCAATAGTTTTCTCAATCTCTCTCCATCCTTTTGTGATTCTAAATCCAATGACGAGTCCTATCAAAGTTAAGTTTCCACTACCATGCATGGAACGGAATTTCATCTAAACAAAATATTTGATCTTGCCTTCTCTTCATATTTGTACATTAGTCATGATTTGCCTTTTGAACATTCTACACCTTAATTCTATCCTGCAACCTCTGTTCTCACTTTTTCTTAGTTTACTTATCTATGAAAGTCCTAACAAATTAAAGTTGCTTGTGCTCATACCTGAGCATTTTAATCCAGTTTGCTTCCTTTAAGCCATAGGAATGAAGAGGGAAAACTGCCAAACCACCTTAACCATAAAATTAACAGGAAAAGCCTGGATCCTAATGGTTGCTCCACGGGTTGAGTGGTTCCCGCGAGGGTTTGAGTAACTGGTGTAGAACTTCAGTTTGGCGTTTAGAATTCAAGAACTACAACACTTATATGTAAAGAAAAAAGGTTCTCAAGAACTACAGTCTTGCAAGTTTGACAGTTGACAATAGCCTTTGTTTTATTTCTCAAGCGTATGGGTTTCCAAAAGGTAAGTTTGTAAGACATCTGGACAGACTATCTGCTTATTGAATTTGAAGTTGGCACATCAATTACTTCTAAGCAATCTACTTGATGGATGACAACTACATGGTGGCAGATTGTGCTTGAGTTGTAAATCCCTCATATCACTCTGAAATATTATCACATACATGGACAAATTGTAAAAAACCCAGACGTAAAAGGTTTGGTTACATAAGTTGGTCAGTGAAATTTTGATTTCTTATCGTGGAGAAAAGGAATTATCTTTTGATGTTGTTTTGTTGCATCCCAAAGATTTTGAACACAGTGATTTTTTGTTTTGCAGCAAGTCCCCTGGGGAAGAGAAAGATGAGGCTCACATATCCTCTGCCCCAGAGATTCGTGATGTATTTGGGGATTCAGAGGATGAAGAAGAGGCTGATTATGTTGTTCAGGATCAAATTGATGAGGAGCAAAATGTTTGTATAAGTGCTAAATGAGCAGTGCTCTTCAACTTTAGTTCTTCTGCGGTACCACTTATGAGTTTAAAAATATTTCCATTGCAGATATCTCCTATGGAAGAAGAAACTAGCTATGGGAAAGTGAGGCCAGAAGATATTATACCTGAAGATGACGGCGGATACGAGTCTGAAGAAGAGCAAGTGGAATCTAAAACTAAGGAAAAACCAGTTGGGCCCCCATTAGAGCTGGAGATTCCATTGCGTCCACCTCCAGCTTATTCAGATAAGGCCAGTATTCTTTCTTGTTACTTCTAACCTAATTCAGAACTTTTTTTTCATGTTTGTTCCTTTTATTTTTCCCTTTTGGTTGCATCAGTTTGCAGCTAAATTTTGAATAATAAGAAAACTTGGTTGATATTGCTCAGTGGTTGTAGTTTTTTCTATGATGCTCTTGGTAGTTTACATTTACCGATTAGCTTTAGAGAAGCTTGATCATCTTTTCTGAGAAGGTTCAGAAGTCCAGTCAACTTAAATTTGTAGGTCCATTTTTGCAGACTGTATTGCACGAAATTTTCCCGAATCATTCATATCTAGACTAACTAGTGGAACACACACGTCTTTTATATTTCTCAGTACATCATTACCATCAGCATCTTCTAATTCTATCATCTGTGATAGAGAAGGGGGGAAAAGAAGAAATCTCACTCATGGTATTTTAACTACTTTTTCTTTTGAAACCTTTTGGGCTTGAAGTTATCAAAAGCTTGATCAGAGAACGAATGAATAGGGGGAATCATTGTGTCGAAAGGATGAGAATAGACTAGTCACTGGAAAGACTTTTTGCAAATACGGAAATACCGTACTAATGCAAGTTTAACAACAACAACTAAGTCTTCGTCACAACTTAGTCTTTTGTTGTAAAGCTAATAAATTATTTTCCTCCCATATGTAAGCATCCAATTTATCACATGGATTCTTTAGATCCAAGAATGTTATATCATGGCTTATCCTCTGAGAACCTTAAACAGATTTTAAGTTTTTATTGGGAAAAGAACTTTCAATCGGACTAAACTTTAGTCCAGTTATTTCTTTTACACAAGCAAGTTCAGTTGATCCATTTGATGCTATGGCTCATGTGGGGTTGTCAAATATTGAAAACTTCATTCATGCTGGTCAGTGTTGTTGCTGCCTTTTCTGTCGACCCCTGGAACCTTTAATGATTGAAAAAAGTTTTACTCATTGACTTTCTTATAATGCAGATGAACATGATCAAGGTTTCTAACATAATGGGCATTGATCCTAAGCCCTTTGATCCAGCGACATATGTTGAAGAGGACGTCTTTGTGACTGATGAATCTGGATCTAAGAAACGCATCAGCTTAGTTAACAACATTGTTCGATGGAGGAAAGTTAAAAAGCCCGATGGAACAACAACTGTAAGTGAATTGTAACTAACTTGGTTGTATCTATATGCCTGGCATGGATCAGAAAAGCAGATCTATCTCTGATTTTCCTGATGAAATAAGCAAGTTTTTTCCGTTTCTCCTTTTGCACATTCTTTGATTCATCAGATATTAATTTAAGCTTTTAAGATCGTTGGCATGGCGTTGTCTGATGCTGATAGGGGACATATTTCTTTAAGAAAAAGGGAAAATTTTGTAGTTCTGAAGTTATTCTACATAATTCACCTTATTAAACAAAGTCTATTCACATAATTAAAGCAATTAAAAATCGTAGTGGTGTTATTCCTTGATTATAGGAACTGAATCAAACAATTGGGAGAAGGAAACATGAATAATGACAAGGGAAAGGGAAAAAAGAAAACAGACCAGAAGACATAAGGTACATCAGGTAAACATCACGTCATCGAAATGGTGTTATCAAATTCAAATGAATATTTAATACATTATGTTGAAGATGATGTTTCTGTGACAGAAGAATCTGCAACTAATAAGCGAATTTGCTTAGTTAATAACATTGTCTGATGGAGGGAAGTTAAAAACCCTAGCAAAATACGCAAGTGAATCTTTGAATAAACTCTGTTATATTTATATGCTGTGGTGTGGTTTCAGAAAATCAGATCATGTCTCTGGGTGTCCTGATGAAATAAGCAACTTTACGCTTGTTTACGTTGCATAGCTTGATTCATCAGATATTACTGTAAGTTAAGCTCATCCGCTTGGTGTTGACTGGTATTTTTTCTTTTACAAAAAAGGGAAATTTTGTTTTTCTGAAGTTTATTCCACATAATTAAAACAATTAAAATGTTAGTGGAAGGAAAGATGAATAATGACAAGGGAAAAGGGAAAAGGGAAAAAAAAGAAGAAAAGAAACAGAAGACATAAGGTAACATCAAATGAACATGAAATCTAGAAAAGGAGGTAATTATTTAATTGGTTATATTTCTTATCTTTGTAAAATATTAGTAGGCTATCTTGGCTTTAACATTTTTGCTGTGCTGTCAAATATTGCTGATGTGTATTTTGGAATAACTCAAGAAGCTGGACAGCTTGTTCGTTATTTATCTCATTTGTGTAACTTTGTGATCACTTTAATATCGTATGGATTCAAAGATCAATGAGAAAATTTCTCATTCATTTAGCATTTGTTCGTACTGACTGAATGAATGTTTCTATATGTAGGTAGAAAGCAATGCACGCTTTGTGGAATGGTCTGATGGCAGTGTACAATTAATGATTGGAAATGAAGTTCTGGACATATCTGTGCAAGATGCCCAGCATGATCAAGCCCACCTGTTTCTAAGACACGGAAAGGTGAATCTCATGTCTGTTGTCACTTCTCATATGTGATGCACAATCCTAGTAACGTGGGATGGGAATTTCAGGGAACATAGTGATCCTTTCGTCAAAACAGCAGATATACACTCATAGATTCACCAAAAAGAAAGAACTTGTAACAGTTTAGCCTTATGAGGTTCTCACAGTTTGTTTAATCACTGGATGATTTGTAGGAGATTAAAATATGCAGTAGTAATTTTTACTCCGTATTAATTAGGAAATTGTACTTCGGGCTTCATAGATAATAGGATTAGTAATTGACTGATATCTGGATTCTGGACTGTCTTGCTTGTGTGTGTGTGTGGGGTGGGGGTAAGTAGATTATGAGGTTTAAAATCAAAATGAATATTTATTCCTCTAGCATCAACAAGTTAAGCAAACACTCTCTGCCCATCTCTGTCCTTCCTCCTCCTGTCAAACCTAGCAGCAGACAGTAACCATCTTTTCCCTGCTCCATTCTGCGGTACTGGTCCTACTCTGGTGACTTTCCTTAACCCCAGTTCTGATCACCTTCCCCACTTTCCTCGTCCCCGTTCTCTCTTCCCTCCTTCCCTACCTGGTTGTCTCTTTATCCGTCCACAGATTCCTTCCATCCCAGATTGCTCATCTTTCCTTCACCACCGGAAGACTCCTTTCCTCTTTACTTTTTCGCCAGATCAGTCTCCTCCCTCAACCTGTGATTTTTATCCCTTTCGGAGGAAGCTTGGCTGCATGTCTCCATCCGTTTCATTCCGTCCCAATTTATGGGCTTTTTCTATATTGGGATGTCTTGGATATCATTCAATTATTTTTTTTCTTCTATACAACTTACACGACTTTGAAGAATTTACAGCCATTTAACTATTCAAATTTAAAACTATGATAGTGATATTTTTCTCTATCAAACTAACTCCCACTCAATACATTAATACTTCTTTGAGTACCAACTAATATTGTAAAGAAAATGTACGTTGGGGGACTCAACCTTAAAAGTTAGCTCATGAAGTTAGAATTGTCCAAGATCATACAAGGAGACAACAATTTATTCATTCAACTTATGTGGAACACTCTAACACCTAGTCGCTGGCCAAGATTGGACATCTGGAGTGAGTATAAGTGTATAACATTACATGGAGCTTCACTATTCCCCTAAGGCTTTGGTCTAGTGGTAAGAGCAGCGCGTGATGTGTGGGTTAGGCACACATCACTGTTTTGAACCCTATCATAGTCCTGGTATTTAAGTGGAGAAGGGTAGAGGGGCTGGCTCGACCGAGTTTTAAACCGTGCATCACTGTCCCTTGGGTTTTCTCGGTCAATAAAAAACTTGGGGTGCAGTATTGAGAAACACAACAGCATGGTTAAGCTTTGGTACCATGCCTAACTCAATCTCAAAAACTAGCCATGAGATGGGGACTGTCCATATGAGGAAATTACAGCCCATTCCCTCAATCAATGTGGGTAAAATGTGTAATTCATATGTCAAAGTAACATCTTAAACTTTGTTTCCATTCACATACTGTGATGTGAAAAGGATGGAAGGGGTACTTTTTCTGGGTCAACAATTTTAGTACTTTTTCCTTCCATTATTTGCTGTACTTTACGTATAGGAAAAATGCCTGAAGTTGCTGCAAGTTTCTCAAGGGAAATATGATGGATGTTGCCTGACTATCGAAAGGTCTTAAAGAAACATGTTGAATTTTGATGACCGTTGTCAAATTTGTGGCGAAAATACAACATTAGTTGGTTGGGAAATCAATTGGTTAAATTACATGATACAACTTTTGAACGCAAAAGATGGAACTGTGCCAAGGGAATTTGAGTAGGAAAATTTTCTCATATTTCAAATTAAATGCCCAATGGAGCTACAGACTGGATATCCCATTTTAATTCAATTCCTTTGTCCATGGATTATGATCCTGTCATCTCCTGCATTCCACAAACAAGACTTACTTCTTGGTGCTGGTGTACTTTTAGGGGTCGTTTGGTTGGGAAACAAGTTATCCCATGATTAATTATTCCGGGGTTAGTTATCCTGGGATTAATTATCCCACCCTCCCATAGGGATAAAAAAATACTATAATCCCGGGATAACTAATCCCGGGATTAGTTATACCACGATTTTATCCCAACCAAATATGGGATAAACTCATCTCAAATTTAATCCCGGGATTAATTATCCCTTATCCCTCGTACCAAACGAGCCCTTAAGGTGTTATCAATGACCCCATCCTGCTTCTTTATTTTCAATGAAGACTACCATTAAAATGTTTTGGCTAGCAATGGCATTCATTTGCTAGTTATCAATTGATTCTTTTATATTTTTGCTATTGCTATATCCTATCAAAGATTAAGTGAATCAGAAGCTGGAGGCTATTCCAATTTCAGTGAGGTAGTATTAAGTGTGAGATCAGCTTACATACTCCTATTGTGATTAGATTGACGCCTATGACGTGCAAATATAAGCATTTGCTGCAATTGATCTTGATGATCATATTAGGTTGAATACTGTTTACCTTTTTGTCTTCATTCCAAAAGTCTGTAATTTATGACGTTTATTACCCAGTGATCCCTAGCATAAACACTTAACTCGCAGGGAATACTACAATCGCAAGGGAGAATTTTAAGAAAGATGAGGTTTATGCCTTCATCCTTGACATCAAACTCTCACCGTTTATTGACTGCCCTTGTTGATTCACGTCATAAGAAGGTATACAAAGTGAAGAACTGTTTCACTGACATTGACCCTGAGAGGGAGAAAGAGCAAAAGGAAAAGGTAAAATTGATGAGTAATGGATTATGTTTTGCTTTTGTTATGTTATAGCTGATAAGTTGACTTTGACATTCCTTTTGTCTATGAAGGCTGAAAGCCAAACAATAAGAGCAAATGTAATCCTCAACCGGAAAAAGGAGAAGGTCAGCCGTAAATACATGCCTGCTGTACGTAGGGAGCGCCAACTCTCTCCTGGTTTCTTAGAGGATGCGCTTGAGGAGGTAAGGTTTTCTATTTTCATCTACCATACATATTGTAGGAAGCATTATACAGTGGCATTGTGCATAGAAACCTCCTGATCCCTGCTTTCTTTGAAGTGGATGTATTATATGTTCACATGATTCAGTGTTTATATGGGTGTTGCCTTGTGGGAGACATTAGTTGAACTGCTCGGCATTCCTTAGAAGAATTGCCACTCTGATCTATCTTGATATCTGCCTATTGGAATTTTCTCTCATTATCAGGAAGAGGATACTGATTACTATGACTCTCGACGGTCTGCTGCTCGACGTCGCTTTGAGGAAGATCTAGAAATGGAAGCTCAAGCTGAGAAACGAATCATTAATGCAAAAAAGGTGCAGAAGTCTTGTAGAATTAAAGAAATTTCCCCTTATTTTCTTTGCTACTTCTTTCAGCTAACATGAAGATTTTCCCCTTGGTCAGAAAGATATTCCTAGACAAACATCATTGTCTGCTTCAAAACATTCTCGGCGCCCTATTGATTTTGAAGATAGTGAGAAGGAGGAGTCTGAGTATGAAACTGAAGAGGAGGAAGAGGAAGAAGAGAGGTCTCCCCCACGTAGAAGGGATGTGCAGGAGGAGCAGGAATATGAAGAAGAGGAAGAGCGTGATCAGGGCGAGGAGGAAGAGGCATATGAAGAGTCAGAAGAGGAGGCTGAGGTAGGAAACTGATCTTCATTGTCCAGTAAATCCCATCTGAACCTTTTTGATCATGTATTGCGTTTAATAAATAGGTAATTGCGAGAAGTTTAAACTTTTACTGGAAAGTTCTCTATACTTTTGAGGGTATTTCTTAATCTGCTAGTTTGTAAACTGCCGTGCCAGAACTGCTGTAATCTTTCCAGACACATAGGCCTTCTCATATAAATCAATGAGATGGTTCAGCCAGATGCATATAGTGTTTGACTTTGCGTGCCATTTTCCTGGGCAGCAGAGTCAGATGTTTGCTTAGTAAAATATTGAGGATAGTTTTATAAACATGTTAATCAGGGTAAGGATTCCTTATAGATGCTGGAGTGGCTTAGCAAGATATTGACCTAATGTTTGCTAGATATGCTAATGAGACTTTCAAGACCACGTGGGCTCCTTGCTGTATCCCTTGTGCAGTAAATTGGTGGCACTACAAGCTATCAGCTGCAATATCTGGTTATTTTGTGTGCTGCCAGTGTAGTAATTTTGAGATAAGATTGTCTGAAGTGTGAAACTTGTTATGTCGTATTAAATTAAATATCTAGGAGCAGGACAAAAGCTACAAAGCTGCCAGCTCGAATTTTGGAACAGATAATTAACTTATCTACCTTATTCTTCTTCAAATTTTTAGAAAATACTAATTATTGTGTTAGATTAACAGCGATAAGTACTTTTAGCTTAAAAGAACTCTTATGCTTATAAAGCAATACTTCTTGGTAGAGATTTTGAAGAAATTCTCTCTTGCTCGCTTATTTAACATGTGGAATTTCAATTTGAAAGTTTATTTTGCTAATGAACAATAAAAGTGCGCCATAGAATAATTTTACCAAACATAACTAACGGATGGCATAACGATAGAAGGGCTGGAGACCAGGAGGACCAACTTTGGGAACCAAGGTTCGAATCCCCGCAGAGCTGACTCTAGGTGACTCTTCCTATCAGCCTTAGCCTTGGTGTGTAGCAGGTACCCAATAGCTTAGTTGAGGCATACACAAGTTGGCTCGGATATTACTCTTGCCAAAAAAAGAAGAAGAGAAAAAGAGTAACCATATCAAACTTTTAATTAACTGTTGCAGGGGCGGAGCTAGCCCATCGATTACGGGTTCGGCAGAACCCAACCGCTTTCGTCCAATCCATGTATTTGTCTTAAAAAATCCATTGAATATGTACAAATTATTAATTTAGAACCCAGTAACTTAAAAGGATTAGAACCCGAACCCATAAGCTTCAAATCCTGGCTCCGCCTCTGACACTATGCTCTCCAAGACGCACTGCCTCCCAAAATGGGTAACAAGGGAGGTTGACTATTGTAGGTAAATTTGTTAACAAGGGAGGAAGAATATTGGACGATGGATGCTAGCCTTTTCATCACTCATGAGATATGAATATCTCATGAGGTGTTCCTGGTGTTGCATTTTTTGCCGTCGCTTGTGAACATGCAACGAGGCTTTTATGGCCTGTTTCTAAAGCTGTCTGTATTAAATGCGAAGGCACATTTTTCTGGAAAATAGTTCGTATAGTAGCCTCTAGGAAATAGATGGTTTTCCTCTCGATGTTTCTAAACCATTCCACTTTTAGAAGTCAGCATTACTTAATTTTACTTGTATGAGTGAGCTCTTGGTGTCACTTCATCTATCAGATTAGGGCCTAATGCTTGGATATGAAGTTTTTGAGACGCTGGATGGCACAATAGTAAATTAGATATATCGGTTCCGTGGAGAAGTTGGTGAAATCAAAGCAAAGTGTAAACCGTTGTCAGTGCCAGCAGGTGCAAATATCCATTTTCGAGAAGTTAGTGGTCATGTGCAATGTCTAGTTATTTGAGGCGTGGAATATCAATAAATCAACATAGATTAACGTAATGTAGGAGTTAAAAAATTTACCTGCTCAGAAAAAAATATGACTTAACAGAGGTTTCTTACGAGTTGGCTATATTGATGTCTCGGATAGTTCAGCTCATATTATTTGATAAGGCAGGATACTTGAGCTCATCTCTTAATTTTTAATGCGTTCCAATTTGGGGCTGGCTGTAGACTTTTTTTTAGGTAGTTTGTTTGGTGTGGTTTTCTATGAAATTGTCTCTAATTTCCTCCTTTTTAAAAAGTGAAAAATGTATCAAGTTCCATGAATAGGAGAAGTTCTTGAAGTTGAAAGGCAGAACTCCAAGTTCGATGTTTCGGTGTTCTTCAACAATAATGAAGAATTTGGAGTGCTACTCAAAAATCGCCGAAATCCAAATTCTGTGCTCACCTACCAAATATCATCCCGTTTCTTTGTATATACTGCTTGCAGATTGCCACCATCTCCAACTTACCAAATCGTTGCATCGCATTTACCTAAGCCAAAGACTGCAATCAGTGGCAGTTTCCTTGTCAGCACATAAATTTGCCCAATCTCCCCTCTTCCCTCTTTCCGAATAATCTCAGTATGATTAGCAAAGATTTCTGCAATGACCGTTGATCGCCATGTGCGAGCCAGAAGAAGATGCGTGTTCAGTGTTCCGTGCTCCTATGGTCATGCCGAGGCAGCATCAGCGACATCAAAGGTTGAAACAAGGGGGAGATAAGCATAGTGGAAGAGAAGTGGAATCTAATTTCTAATCAAAAAAGATTTTTTCAAAAATAAAATGAAATCAATGAATTTATAAATTTTAAAGGAAGATGGAAAAACATTTATGGTACTATCTTGTAATATTTTTACTGCATGTTTCACTCTCTTTCTGTGCAGCCTTTGTTTAATTTCCCTTCTGAAGTTTGATTCTTCCGAGCATGATAATCATGGTCGTCATGTTTGGTGATCAGTCCTGTTGAGATTCAAACAAATGCAACAATCAGGGGAACTCCCGGTATAATTTGATTACTCAAGAGGGAAGATTGGAAAGGAACATAGATTACAGCGAAATCAATCTAATACGTCAACCTTCAGAACCAGAACATCCCCCCGTTAATATACTACCTGTACAAAAGTGATGGATCACAGAAATATGCTTTCGACGGGGACCTTCTAGTTCTCTGTTGGAGTTCCCTATTATGGTTATAAATCTTTGTTCTGGTGCTGATTAACACTGTTTTGTATGCTAAATCTTTAACTAGGGTTTTGATGCCATGCAGTTTGAAGAATTCACTTATCTGAAATTTGATTGTTAAAATCATTTACTTCATATCTCTCACTTTCCTTTCTTGTTTTTGTCAAAACTCGCCAGGAGCCGAAGCAAAGTGCTAGGGAATCAGCACCAAGTAAGCGAAAAGGGATTGAGTCGGATGAAGAATCTCCTCCAAGGAAGACGACAACTCATCGCAGGATGGCAATTGTTTATGACAGTGAGGAAGACTAAGATGTAATTGCATGGAATCTCAGACAGGTGAGTGTTGGATGTGAACCATTTTAAGCTCCCTGTATGACATGCTTCTTCTGTGATAAGATGTCAAGGCTTCTTTTGTGATGGATGTATAACATGCTGAGTTTTGTTTTCATCTTGCATATAAATTTCTCTACTCTTGAGAGAATTTTTCGCCCCAATCATCTTTTTTCTTCAGCTCTACTAAATCAAAATTTTATTGCATCCATTGAAAGCTTATATGCTGAATGTTCTGTTTTTCTTGTTAAAGGATTACTGGAGTTTTATTTGTTACCATCTCAAAAAAATGATTACGGGACTTTATGCATAGTTGCTGACGTTTAGCTGTAGCAATTGAATTAGGTCAGGTTTAGGAGTTTTTGGTGATATTTGTAGACTGGTTGCAATAGATTTTTCCATTCCAAAGATCGATTGATGATAGAATTGCAAAGTAAAAAGTTGAAGAACTTGTTGATAACTTGATATTGATAATGTTTTTGGCTGCATAGTGGTCAAGTAGTTCTGGTGGTTGTAGTAGTAGTAGTAGAATATTGGTTCTAGCATAATCTAGTGGTATATCTGTATTATAATATCTCTATCTGTAGCTAATGTGGTTCTATACCAGAGTTAAGAACGATGGTGAAATCCTGATGCTTCCTTTTCTTCGAGGTGTACATCTTTTTATCCACTTTTAACTAGAGTTCCTTTGAATCTTGAGTACTAAATTCTCATCTTAAAGAGATCTACTTTTCTAGTTTTCACAGAGCTGCGCGCGACCTTGCAAATTTTTCAGATAAAAAGTTTGAAATGTATTCGTAACCTTTCTTGATTCGGGTTTGTATTTGCCAGGAAAATTTGCACAGAAGATTGTCACATGATGGAATGGAACGCTCGAAGTCCTGGGGACTTGAAAAGAGGCATCGAGTGCCTGAATGTTAGTTCAATTATACACCACCAACCTTATTTAGATTTATACTTTCAGATGTCTTTCTTGTGCTGAAGTTGCTGAATAGCCGTAGCAGAACTGATGTTACCTTTTTGTTTTTTTCAATATGTTGGAATTGCTTTTTAAGATGGATATAACCTGGTTTCTTATCAGCTACCTATTTATAGATGAAACTTGAAACTTAGTACAGCTTCCTGTTTGTCTTTTCTTTACATGTTCAGCAGTTTTTTTTACCTGGTTCGATTCAGCAGTTACTCTATAACCATACCAAAGAGGCAAGGAGAGGAGTAAAAGCATTCTCACCTGCTCCTCCCTTCAGTTTCTGTTCTTTTAGTTTGCCTTCTAAAAATCGTCTCCTTAAAATATAATATGAAATTGCTTCACTAAAATCTGGTAAGCTTGATTTTATTCTGGCCTCAAAGAACCAACAGAGCAGCTTGAGCTTGTGTAATCTGCTGTTCTTGCTAAGAGAGTTCTGAACCAAAGGTGCCAAAAGTAAATGCGACCTAGGTTTATACATCAGTGGGTATTCTTAACTAAGAACGTGCTTGTATTCTATTTGGCACTTTTCAAGGTATATAATTGTGAAAAGATTTTTTCTAATCATTTTTCCAAATGACTTACATCTTAGTTTTAAGTTCTAGACTTATCTATATCTATATCTATCTATACTATAGCGAAATGTCACTAGATAAAATAGTCATTTAATTATTTTTCTAATATTTAGAAATAGCCATTTAAGTAGTTCTACACTATTTATGAAGTCATTTAATTATATCCATAAATTATTTCCCACAATTTAGGGAAAAAAAATCGTACATACACACTAGGAAATATTTTGGTTCAACTCCATTACACATTATGAGAGCTTTTCGTTAAACTCCATTTATATTTAATCTTCTTTTAAGTTTAGGAGTTTTTTTAGTTAATAAAATTTGGCCTAATTCATACAAACAAGGAAAGTTTCGTATGAAAGCTCACACACAAGGAGAGTTATGATAAACTAATCTTCTACAGAATATAACGGTTTTAGGTTCTCTTTCTTTGAGCAGAAATTTTTTGCATTAGTAGTTGAATTTTGTATGCATATATTTATATTAATATTTGAATTTTATATTCACGTATTTATAAATTTTATATTAGTAGTTGAATTTTGCATTCACGTATTTGATTAGAACTTTGAACATAATAGCTAAGCAATTTGTATTATACCCGGTCTTTAATTTGTATGCAATATTTGTAGGCATCTCTTACAAGATTAATGTGTTATATAACCTATCATCCGGAAATTTCTTTCAACAATGGTTTTGGTTTAAAGTATAAGGCAATTGAATTTATATGCTCTTTATCTTGCAAACTTTTGTTAATTTTTATATAATTCTCTGTTTCGTACTTTGGATTTGGATTGGATGATTTCATATCTGACATCTTACGAACTTCAGTTAATTTTTATATAATATTGTGTTTCATATTTTGGATTTGGCTGGTTTCATATCTCACTTAGTTTATAAATTTTACATAGGTTGTTTGGAAAATTGCTATTCGTAACAGAAAAATTGTTAGATATTCGATCTAAGTCTTATTAGTAAATGTTGTATAATACTAATTGCTGTGCCGGCCAAGTTACTTATTAAACTATATATATATATATATATATATATATATATATATATATATATATATATATATATATATATATATATATAATATTGCCTTCATGTAATATCGATTTCACACTAAAAATATAATTATTTAATTATTTCCTAATATTAAGAAAATAAATCTAATTATTTTCTAATATTTTAGACATTAAAATCAACTAAATTTTATGTATTAAATTCTTTCTTATTAGAACTACATAATCTAACATTTTTTGTTTAAAAAAAATAACACACGAAAATCACATTAGAAATTTTGCTCATTTTCAATTTATTTTAGGTTTAGGAGTCCTTTATTTTTCTAAAAGAATTAATAAATGTTAGTTGTTAGGTCAACTGAAATCCATGAAAAAATAGTACGTTATCTTGCATAGATCAAGAGAGCACGTCCATGAATGACGATTTTGACTACATTTTTTAAAATATAGATATGGAAAGTAGGATAAATAAGCAAATGTTGAACGAAGTTTATAAATTAAATTTTTAGCAATTCAATTAGATATTTTTAAAAATAAATTTATCAACAAACGATTTTCATATTTATTTATAATTGTATTATTTTAAAAACCTATACACAATAAATTAATTAACTTTTTACGCTTTGACAATATGCTCATGTCGGACAAAATTGTAATTATGATTAATATAACTAATTTGATTTTTTCTTGAAAAGGAATGTTAATGCTAGCTAATATCTAAGAATATAAAGTCAGCTAAAAATTGCTACTCTAAGTCTTGGTAAATTAGCAAAATCTTGGCATTGCTTGAATTTTTTTAAATTAACAACTTGCCAAGAAGTTTGTATCGCATGAGAACCTGAAGTTGGTGAGAATTATTTATGAACTAATATTTTATTCTCCAATAAAAGCAATTACGGGATATATGGTTACGTAACTACTCAATGATTGCTTATTAAGATTTTAAGTGTGATGACCCGATAAGTCATCTTTAAATTTAATAATTATTTCTGTGTTCTTAAACCTCAAATAGCACCATTCAACTTTTCTCGACTTTCATGCGCAGTCAGTAAATTTTCCGAAAATTTTTTATGTGAAAAATTGATTAAAATGTGAAATAGTACTTCAAAACTCATATTGAGTTGACTTCAGTCAACGTTTTGAGCAAACGGACCTGGATCAGTGCTTTGATAATTCCGATAGGTCCGTATCGTGATTTGGGACTTGGGCGTATACCCGAAATTTAATTTGGAGGTCCCTAACTTGGGTTATCGCCATTTGTTGAAAATTGGAAGTTTGAAAGCTTATAGATTTCAAAGTTTGACCACAAATTGACTTCTATTGATATCGGGGTCGGAATCCAATTCTGAAAATTTTTATAGGTTTGTTATGTTATTTATGACTTGTGTGCAAAATTTGAGGTCAATCGGACTTGATTTGATAGGTTTCGACATCGAATGTAGAAGTTAAAAATTCTTAAGTTCCTTAAGCTTGAATGGGGGTATGATTCGTGGTTTTAACGTTGTTTGATATGATTTGAGGTTTTGACTAAGTTCGTATGATATTTTAGAACTTGTTGGTGTATTTGGTTGAGGTCCTAGGGGTCTCGGGTGGATTCCGGATGGTTAACGGATCAAAATTTGGACTTAAGGAAAATCTGAAATTTTGGCTTTCTGATGTAATCACACCTGCGGATTTTTGACCGCAGGTGCGAGATCGCAGAAGCGAGCCAGGCCTCGCAGAAGCGGATAGTCCGTAGAAGCGGAAGGCGCATCGCAGAAGCGCGACCGCAAAAACGACGCAATGGTCGCAGATGCGGCCTGGGATAAGGGGGCCTTGGACCACAGAAGCGAACGCTTCTTCGCAGAAGCGGACTATTGTCCGCAGAAGCGAGCCAACCGCAGAAGCGACCTCCACCCTCGCATCTGCGAGACCGTAGATGCTGTCACGACCCAAAATCCGTTAAAGGTTGTGATGGCGTCGGACACCATGGTCAGACAAGTCAACACTAAATAGTTAATTAAATTCTCATTTTAATATTTTTGAAATCGTAAATTTACTTCAATTTAACTAGTAAAAGATGAATTTACAGAATAGATAACAAGGTTTTCCAATTTCAATACTGAACATCCCATAATCATCCTAGAACCTGGCGTCACAAGTGCATGAGCATCAACTAGGAAGATAAAATAAAATACAACACCTGCCCAGAATATAAATTAGACAGAAAAATACATAAGTAACTCTGAAGGGGACTCTGCTGGCTACGGATCGTAGATGGCAATGCAGCTCACCTAATTCTCCGCATTGACCACACCTCTGCGCCCGCAAGGGTGCTAGACATATATGCACCTGCACAAAAATACGCAGCAAGTGTAGTATGAGTACGTAAATCAACGTGTACTCAGTAAGTATCCAGTCTAACCTCGAAGAAGTAGTTATGAGAGGTCGACTCCAACACTTACTAGTGGTCCAATAATAATATACCGATAATATAATAAATTATGGACTTTACAAGGCAACGATAACTCAATAACATGAAGTTGATAAATAATTCTTTTGTTAACAGGGGATTTCCAAATTTATTTTCATCTTTTAACAATTTATATCTTCGGCCAATGAGGCCATATCAATTATCAATAATTCCAAAACGATCAATTAAGTCATGCGCAAATCATGCCGAGGTCGTACGACCCGATCCAACATAATATTAAATTGTGCACTGCCGGAGGGTCGAACGACGCGAACCATAGATACATCTATTTAATCTGCCGAGGCGTTCGGCCCGTTCCACAAAAGATAAACACATTCAGACAACCAAATCAAGGATTTATTTAGGTTTGATATTTAAAGAAATATCAATTCTCATTAATGGTCAAGTGACCCGTCCAAAACCCAAGTAGGTGAAGTCTAACCCTTTTGAAATTCCTTTATCAAGTTCCAATCTGTTTTAAACGGTTAAATTAACAAGTAGGATGCAAGCATCGCAAGTATAACGTGATTTGGGTCCTAGACTTCCCGGACATAAGCATAATAGTAGCTACGCACGGACTCTCGTCACCTCGTACGTACGTAGCTCCGACAAATAGGAGCACATATTGAATTATTTCACCTATAGGGAAATTCCCTCTTACAAGGTTAGAAAAGAGACTTACCTCGCTCCGAAGTTCCATAACTGGCTCCCAAGCCCTTCCGACGACTCAAACTGATGCCCAACGCTCCAAAACTAGTCAATAATTATGCAAACCCATTAATATATACTCAAATACTCATTATAATCCTATTTACAATAATTCTCATGTTCAAATCCATATAAACTCATGAATTTAACTCAAAATTGTGAAGAAAGCACTTACCCCATTATGATTGATGAAGATGGCACTCCAATGTGCTCCAAAATCGGCTCCCATGGGCGAAATAAAATGAGATAGAGCCAAACCCTCATTTTAAAGAAGACACTGCCCAGCCCCGACTTCCGCACCTGCGGTCACTTGACCGCTTCTGCGGTTCCGCAGGTGCGGCCCAACTACCGCTTCTGCGGTCTTCCACCAGACCCCTCAACTCCGCATCTGCGGCCACTATCCGCTTCTGCGCCTCTGCTTCTGCGGCTCCACGCGCGCAGGTGCTGTCACGACCCAATTTTCCCTCCGTGTGATGTCGTGACGGCACCTGGTCTCTACAACTAGGTAAGCCTAACATTTTGCGGAATAATGAAATAAAAATATAAATTTAACCAACTATTCAAAAATACACAACAAATCCCAAAATCCGGAACATCGTGAATCACAAACTACCGAAGGAAAGATCTAGTGTCTCTATACATCAGAGTCTAACAAGGAAAAATACAGAAGATAATGGACATGGGAAGGAGTAGAAGGGGACTCCGAGGTCTGCGGACGCGGCAGCTATACCTTGAAGTCTCCAAAACTGTCCCGGCTCACTGATAATGCGGCTGATAAGGTGCACCTGGATCTGCACACGAAAAACATGTGCAGAGAGTAGCATGAGTACACCATAATCGGTACCCAGTAAGTGCCAAGCCTAACCTAGGTCGAGTAGTGACGAGTTCGGGTCAGGTCCCTACTGGTAAATATATAATAAAATAATATAGAGTGAAATACCGCAATAAAATAAAGGCTGAAATTGAACAACAATGAAATCATAGAAGGTAACAGCTTAGTACACAGAAACACAACAGGGGATCTCCCGAGATACCGTCTCGTAGTCCCAAACGTAAATGAGTAGGGGGATCTCCTAGAATACCGTTCCGTAGTCCCAAAGTAAATATGCAGTACAGGGAGATCTCCCGGAATACCGTTCCATAGTCCCAAAGTAAATATGCAGTACATGAGGATCTCCCGGAATACCGTTCCGTAGTCCCAAAGTAAATATGCAGCGCGAATGATAGAAATACAACTACATCACGAAATTCTTACAATTTAGACTAAGTACCAGTCATGGAAGAAGCAGGAAATTCACTAAGCATGCTGCACATAATTCACATAAACAATTAAGACACATAGACATGTTGTATTAGACTAAACATGATAGCTCCACATATTGAAATAACTCAATTAAGAATGAAAATAGATTAGTACTCATTAAAATGGTATAACTCAAAATAACATGAAAACATGTTGCTACTCGATAAGAAAATCGAGTTTTACCACAACTAGCCCGTGTACGTACTAGTCACCTCACGTACACGGCACTCACATAGCATAATAGTTCCAAATCTTAAGGGTACTTCCCCCACGCAAAGTTAGGCAAGCCACTTACCTCGAACCAAACTCAATCAATCGGTCACAATGCCTTTCCCACGAATATCCGGCTCCGAATGGCCCAAATCTAGCCAAAAGCAATTACATATCATAAATACAACAATAATAGACTCATCTAATTAATGAAATCAACACTTTAACAAAAATCCCGAAATTAACTCAAAAATTGCCCGTGGGGCCCACGTCTCGAAATCAGGTAAAAGTTACAAAATAGGAACACCCATTCCACCATGAGTCTAACCATACCAAAATTACTAAATTCCGATAACAATTCGGCCCTCAAATCCTCAAATTTATCCAAGAGGGTTTTCAAACTTTTCCAACTTAATTCATCAATTAAATGATAAAAATAACCATGGATTCATGTGATTTAACCAATATTGAGTTAAGAACACTTACCCTGTTGTTTCCTCTGAAAATCTCCCAACAATCACCTCAATCCGAGCTCCAAATTGTTAAAAATGGAAAATGGGACGAAGTCCCATTTTCTGAACTTAAACTTTCTGTCCAGACCTCTCTTCTTCGCGAACGAGACAGGTCCCTCGCGTTCGCGAAGCACAACTCGACTGCCCACAAATTTAACCCTTCGCGAACGCGACCACGGCTTTGCGAATGCGAAGATTTACCAGCTCAGACCTTTACGAACGCGACCACCACTTCGCGAACGCGTAGAACAAAGACCTGGGGTCCCCAATAGCCTCACTCCTCTTTGTGAACGCGACACCACTCACGCGTTCGCGATGCACACACAGACCATACCTTCGCGTTCGTATCCTCCCCTACGCGAATGCGAAGAACAAAACCTCACACTCAGAAGACACTCTTCACGAATGCGTCCTACTCCTTGCGTTCGCGATGCTTCCACTATCCACACCTTCGCGAACGCGAGCTCTCTGCAACAAAAGCCTGAAAAATCGGCTACTTCTCTAAGTCCAAAAATGACCCGTTGAGCATCTGAAACACACCCGAGGCCCCCGAGACCTCAACCAAACATACCAACAAGTCCTAAAACACCATACAAACTTAGTCGAACCCAGAAATCACATCAAACAAATGCTAAAATCACAAATCATCCTCCGATTCAAACTTAAAGAACTTGAAACTTCCAAATTCGACAACCGATGTCGTAACCAACCAAGCCACGTCCGATTGACCCCAAATTTTGCACACAAGTCATATTCAACACTACGAACCTACTCCAACTTCCCGAATCAGATTTCGACCACGATATCAAAATTTCTACTACCGGTCCAAAACTCCAAAATTTTGACTTTCGCCATTTCAAGCCTAAATGAGCTACGGGCCCCCAAAACACATTCCGGACACGCCCCTAAGCCCAAAATCACCCAAAGGAGCTAACAAAATTGACGGAATTCAATTCCGAAACCGTCTTCACACTGTTTCGACTACGGTCCAAATTCTAAGACTTAAGCTCTCATTTAGGAACTAAGTGTCCCAAAATACTCCGAAACTCAAAACCAATCATCCCGCCAAGTCACAATAGCAGAAATAGATATGGAAAAAATAGTTAATAGGGGTTCGGGGCTCTAACTCTCAAAAAGACTGGCCGGGTCGTTACATCCTCCCCCTCTTAAAATAATCGTTCATCCTCGAACGAGCATAGAGACATACCTGAAATGGTGAAAATATGAGGATAACGACTGCACATATCCTGGTCGGTTTCCCAAGTTGCCTCCTTGACCGACTGTCCCCTCCAATGGACCTTCACGGAAGCAATGTCTTTTGATCTTAGCTTTTTGACCTGCCTGTCTAAAATAGCCACTGGTTCCTCGACATAAGATAGATCCTTGTCCAATTGAACTGAGCTGAAATCCAACACATGTGACGAATCACCGTGATACTTCTGGAGCATAGAAACATGGAATACCGGATGAGCTCCTGCTAGACTGGGAGGCAATGCAAGCTCATAAGCAACCTCCCCAACTCGATGCAACACCTCAAATGGACCAATGAACCTTGGGCTCAGCTTGCCCTTCTTTCCAAACCTCATAACGCCCTTCATAGGCGAAACCCAGAGCAAGACTCGCTCTCCAACCATGAATGCCACATCGCAAACCTTTCGGTTCGCATAACTCTTCTGTCTGGACTGGGCTGTGCGAAGTCTATCCTGAATCACCTTCACTTTTTCCAAGGCATCCTGAACCAAGTCCGTACCCAATAATCCAGCCTCACCGGGTTTGAACCAACCCACTGGGGACCGACACCACCTAGCGTTTAGAGCCTTATACGGCGCCATTTGAATGCTGGACTGATAACTGTTATTGTAAGCAAACTCCGCTAGTGGCAAGAACTGGTCCCAAGCACCCCCAAAATCTATGGCACACACACGGAGCATATCCTCTAATATCTGAATAGTGCGCTCGGACTTCCCGTCCGTCTGAGGGTGAAATGCTATGCTCAACTCAACCCTAGTACCCAACACATACGGTACAGCTCTCTAGAACCGTGATGTAAACTACGTACCCCAGTCAGAGATAATAGATACCGGTACGCCATGAAGCGTGACGATCTCACAGATGTAGATTCGAGCTAGCTGCTCGAAAGAATAGGTAATCATCACATGAATGAAATGAGCCGACTTGGTAAACCAATCCACAATCACCCAAACTGCATCAAACTTCCACTGAGTCCGTGGGAGACCAACAATGAAGTCCATAGTGATCCACTCCCATTTCCACTCTGGAATCTCTATTTTCTGAAGCAACCCACCTGGTCGCTGATGCTCATACTTCACCTGCTGGCAATTTAGACATCTAGCCACATACTCTACTATGTCTTTCTTCATCCCCCTCCACCAATAATGTTGCCTCAGGTCCTGATACATCTTCGCGGCACCCGGATGAATGGAGTACCGCGAGCTGTGAGCCTCCTGAAGAATCAACTCACGCAAACCATCTACATTGGGCACACATAGCCTGCCCTGCATACTCAATGCACCATCATCTCCAATAGTGACTCCTTAGCATCACCGTGCTGGACCGTGCCCTTAAGGACAAGCATATGGGGGTCATCATACTGACGCTCCCTGATACGATCATAAAGAGAAGACCGAGAGACCACACAAGCCGATACTTGATTCGGCTCAGAAATATCCAATCTCACAAACTGTCTGGCTAAGGCCTGAACATCCAACGCCAATGGCCTCTCTGCTGCTAGTAGATATGCTAAACTCTCCAAACTCTCTGCCCGACGACTCAAAGCATCGGCCACCACATTGGCCTTCCCAGAGTGGTACAAAATAGTGATATCATAATCCTTAAGTAGCTCCAACCACCTCCGCTAACGTAAGTTCAGATTTTTCTGCTTAAACAGATGCTGCAAACTTCGATGATTGGTGTAAATCTCACAAGGAACACCGTACAAATAATGTCACCATATCTTCAAGGCATGAACAATAGCTGCTAACTCAAGGTCGTGGACAAGATAGTTCTTTTCGTGCACCTTCAGTTGTCTGTATATGTAGGCAATCACCACACCGTCCTGCATCAACATCGCGCCGAGACCAATCCGCGATGCATCACAATATAAAGTATAAGACCTCGAACTTGCAGGTAATAACAATACTGGTGCTGTAGTCAAAGCTGTCTTCAGCTTCTGAAAGCTCTCCTCACATTCCTTTGTCCACCTGAACGGAGCACCCTTCTGGCTCCTGCAATAGATGAGAATCCCTCTACAAAGCGACGGTAATACCCCGCCAAACCAAGAAAACTTTGGATCTCTGTCGCTGAGGACGGTCTGGGCCAACTCTGCACTGCTTCAATCTTCTTTGGATCCACCTGGATCCCCTCACTCGATACTATATGACCCAAGAATGCCATTGAGTCTAGCCAAAACTCACACTTTAAATTTTTTGCATATAACTTCTTTTCTCTCAAGGTCTGAAGTGCAGTCCTCAGGTGCTGCTCATGATCCTCCCGACTCCGGGAGTATATCAGAATGTCGTCAATAAACACAATGATGAATGAGTCAAGATAGGGCCTAAACACATTGTGCATCAAGTGCATAAAAGCTACTGGGACATTGGTCAGCCCAAAAGACATAATAAGAAACTCATAGTGACCATATCTGGTCCTGAAAGCAGTTTTCAGGATATCCGGCTCTCGAATCTTCAACTGATGATAACCTGAACGTAAGTCAATCTCGGAAAACACTCTGGCACCCTGTAACTGATCAAATAAGTCATCAATACGAGGCAATGGGTACCTGTTCTTCACTGTGACTTTGTTCAACTGGCAGTAATCATTACAGATCCGCATAGAACCATCCTTCTTCTTCACAAATAAGATAGGAGCACCCAAGGTGACACACTGGGCCGAATGAAGCCTTTATCAAGCAATTCTTGTAACTACTCTTTCAACTCCTTCAATTCAGGAGGAGCCATACGATATGGGGATATAGAGATGGGTTGAGTGCCCGGCAACAAATCAATGCCAAAATCAATATCTCTGTCGGGCGGCATGCCCGGAAGATCAGCTAGAAACACATTTGGAAAGTCTCTCACTACTGGAACTGACTCAACTGTAGGGGTATCAATACTGACATCTCTCACATAAGCTAGATACGCGTCACACCCCTTCTCAACCATTCGATAAGCTTTAAGAAAAGAAATAACTCTGGTGGGAGTATACTCTAAGGTACCTCTCCACTCTAATCGCTGTATACCTGGCATAGCAAGCATCACAGTTTTAGCATGACAACCAAGAATAGCATAATGGGGCGACAACCAGTCCATACCCAAAATAATATCAAAGTCCACCATGCTGAGCAATAATAAATCGGTTCTGGTCTCAAAACCACTAAGAGCAATCAAACACGACCGATACACGCAGTACACAACAAGAGAATCTCCCACAGGAGTAGATACATAAATAGGGGAACTCAAAGAATCCTAAGATACGCCCAAATACGGGGTAAAATAAGAGGACACATAAGAATATGCAGAGCCTGGGTCAAATAATACCGACGCATTTCTATGACAGACTGGAACAATACATGTAATGACAAAATCAGAAGCAACAACCTCTGTACGAGCAGGAAGGGCATAATATCTGGCCTGGCCTCCCCTTCTAGGGCGACCTTTACCTCCCCGACCTCCACCTCGGGCTCGCTGAGCAGGTGGGGTGGCAGCTGGTGCTGCAATCATGGCCTGAGGACCCGATGGAGCATGCTGTGGCTGAAAAGTCTGTAGAGGTGCACCCCTCCTAATCCTGGAGCAATCCCTCACCATGTGGAGAGTGTAGCCATACTCAAAACAAGCTTTGGGAGGGCATGGCTACTATGACTGGCTCGGGCCAGGTCTGCTGGACTGGCCGCTAGGAACACCCCGTGCAGGAGGCATACTAGATACTGGCGGTGCATAATAAGGCTCCTGGGGTCTAGAAGGAACTGGAACACCGCTGGAGGCTGGAAGAGCTGAATGAACGGGGCATCTCACATAATCCCTACCATGGCGAGCTGCTGGGGCACGAGATCCCGAATAATAACCAGCCTCTCGAGACCTCTCAACCTCCCTCTCCTCTCTATCCCGGGCAAACATGCCCTCGAACCTCCTGGCAATACCCACAACCTGCTGATAAGAAATATCCATCTCTAATTCCGTGGCCATACTACTCCGGATGCTGGGATGGAGACCCTCAATAAATCATCGAACCCTCTCTCGAACTATGGAAACTAAGGTCGGTGAATGTCGAGCCAAATCACTAAAGCGAGCTGCATACTCTGACACAGTCATAGCACCCCGGCGTAGCTGCTCAAACTCCGCGCGCCATGAGTCCTTGAGGCTCTGAGGGACATACTTTCTCAAAAATATATACAAGAACTGAGTCCATGTAAGTGAAGCTGCCTCAGCCGGACTACCTAACTCATAAGCACGCCACCACTGGTAGGCTGCTCCTCTAAGCTGGAATGTGGTAAAAGAGACCCCGCTCGTTTCTGCTACACCCATAGTACGGAGAATACGATGACACTCCTCCAGAAAACCCTGAGCATCATCTGTAGCCAATCCGCTGAAAGTAGGTGGGTGGTACTTCTTGTACCTCTCAAGTCTGAGCTGCTCTGCCTCAGAAGCTGCTTCCCTAACCTCGGGCTGAGCTGGAGCTATCGGCTACATTGGTACAACCTCTGGAACCTGGTCGACCTGAACCCGCTGCTCTGGAGTACCGGCAACGGGAGTCTGTGCTCCTCCCCCGGCCTGAGATGTGGCAGGAGTAAGTGGAATCAATCCAGCCTGAGCTAAGGTGCCGAACATGCTCTGAAACTGGGCTAGAGTCTCTTGGAGGGCTGGTGCAGCAACAGGTATCTCAGGTGTCTGCCCTCCAACTTGAGCTACTGGGGGCTCCTCTGTAGCAACTCGTGCGGGTGCTCTGGCTGCACCACGTGGACGTCCTCGGCCTCTATCCCGGCCCCGGCCTCTCGCAGCTCTAGCAGGGGGCGCGGGTGCCTGTTCATCAGATCCGCTTGTACGTGTACTCACCATCTGTGAGAGAATAAAATACAAAAATTTAGAATCTCTGAAGTCAACAATTTTCGCACGACAAGGAATCAAAGTAGTAAAATTTTCCTAACAGTTCCATAGCCTCTCGAAGATAAGTACAGACGTCTCCGTACTGATCCGCGAGACTCTAAAAAAACCCAGCTTGTGACTCATGACACCTGCGAACCTAAGGCTCTGATACCAACTTGTCACGACCCAATTTCCCCTCCGTGTGACATCGTGACGATACCTAGTCTCTACAACTAGGTAAGCCTAACATTTTGCGGAATAATAAAATAAAAATATAAATTTAACTAACTATTCAAAAATACACAACAAATCCCAAAACCCGGAACATCGTGAATCATAAACAACTGAAGGAAAGATCTAGTGTCTCTAAACATGATAGCTACACATATTGGAATAACTCAATTAGGAATGAAAATAGATTAGTACTATTAAAATGGTATAGCTCAAAATAACAGGAAAACATGTTGCTGCTCGGTAAGAAAATTGGGTTTTACCACAACTAGCCCGTGTACGTACTCGTCACCTCACGTACACGGCCCTCACATAACACAATAGTTCCAAATCTTAAGGGGATTTCCCCTACACAAAGTTAGGCAAGCCACTTACCTCGAACCAAGCTCAATCAATCGGTTACAATGCCTTTCCCACGAATATCCGGCCCCGAATGGCCCAAATCTAGCCAAAAGCAATTGCATATCATAAATACAACAATAATAGACTCATCTAATTAATGAAATCAACACTTTAACAAAAATCCCAAAATTAATTCAAATATTGTCCATGGGGCCCACGTCTCGAAATCGGATAAAAGTTACAAAATAGGAACGCCCATTCCACCACGAGTCTAACCATACCAAAATTACAAAATTCCGATAACAATTCGGCCCTCAAATCCTCAAATTTATCCAAGAGGGTTTTCAAACTTTTCCAACTTAATTCACCAATTAAATGATAAGAACAACCATGGATTCAGGTGATTTAACCAATATTGAGTTAAGAACACTTACCCCGTTGTTTCCTCTGAAAATCTCCCAACAATCGCCTCAATCCGAGCTCCAAATCGTTAAAAATGGAAAATGGAACGAAGTCCCATTCTCTGAACTTAAACTTTCTATCCAGACCTCTCTTCTTCGCGAACGCGACAGGTCCCTCGCGTTCGCGAAGCACAACTCGACTGTCCACAAATTTAACCCTTCGCGAACGCGATCACGGCTTCGCGAACGCGAAGATTTACCAGCTCAGACCTTTGCGAATGCGACCACCACTTCGCGAACGCATAGAACAAAGACCTGGGGTCCCCAATAGCCTCACTCCTCTTTGCGAACGCGACACCACTCATGCGTTCGCGATGCACACACAGACCATACCTTCGCGTTCGCGTCCTCTCCTTCGCGAATGCGAAGAACAAAACCTCACACTCAGAAGACACTTTTTGCGAACGCGTCCTACTCCTCGCGTTCGCGATGCTTCCACTGTCCACACCTTCGCGAACGCGAAGAACAAACTTCTGCAACAAAAATCAGAAAAATCTGCTACTTCTCTAAGTCCAAAAATGACCCGTTGAGCATCCGAAACACACCCGAGGCCCCAGGGACCTCAACCAAACATACCAACAAGTCCTAAAACACCATACGAACTTAGTCAAACACACATATCACATCAAACAAATGCTAAAATCACAAATCATCCTCCGATTCAAACTTAAAGAACTTGAAACTTTCAATTTCGACAACCGATGTCGAAACCAACCAAGCCACGTCCGATTGACCCCAAATTTCGTACACAAGTCATATTCAACACTACAGACCTACTCCAACTTCCGAAATCGAATTCTGACCCCGATATCAAAATTTCAACTACCGGTCCAAAACTCCAAAATTTCGACTTTCGCCATTTCAAGCCTAAATGAGCTACGGTCCCCCAAAACACATTCCGGACACGCCCTTAAGCCCTAAATCACCTAACGGAGCTAACGAAATTGACAGAATTCCATTCCGGAACCGTCTTCACACAGTTTTGACTACGGTCTAAATTCTAAGACCTAAGCTCTCATTTAGGGTGTCACGACCCAATTTCACCTATAGGTCGTGATGGCGCCCAACACTACAGCTAGGCAAGCCAACTAATAAGTCAAACGTACATTGGTTAAACTTTATTCCAAGAAAATAATAAAATATCAATTTTCACCAATGTGTGTGCCAAGACCCGGTGTCACAAGTGCATGAGCATCTAATAGATTATAAAAAACTCCAAATACTGTCTGAAATGAAATAGACAGAATATAAATATAAGAAGAGACACTGGTAGCTGCAGAACGACTCAGAAAGGCAGCTCACCACTATGCCTCAGGATGACGTGGGTATGTAATGATAGGTCCTCCACTAGTACCTGTCTCAGATCCTGCACAAAAAGTGCAACAAGTGTAGTATGAGTACGTAAACAACATGTACCCAGTAAGTATCAAGCCTAATCTCGAAGTGGTAGAGACGAGATGGCCGACTTTGAGACTCACTATGGGTCAATAATAATAACTGAAATAAAACTAGGATATTTAAATCAGCATGATTTACAGAATTCACAATAATTTATTTAATTAGCAGAAATAATCAAATTCCTTCAAATGTAACAATTCTCAATATATTAATTAAATTCCTTCAATTCAAATAGTTTCCAATTTATCAATTAAACCTCATTTACAAGAGTAACAATTAATTCCTTAACAAGCAAGAATAATAATTCATTAAATTCCAAGGATTTTTCAATTTATTAATTAGCTTCACAAGCTGAAATAAATTATTAAAGTATCATGTAATTATTATTATTAAGCACGATTTCTGCCGAGGACGTACGACCTGATCCAGACTGTCGTGTACACTGCCGAGGGACGTGCGGCGCGATCCATAGATGCATCTATCCTGCCGAGGCGTTCGGCCCACTCCACAAGAAAGGAGGATATTTTCTTATGTGCCTCCGGAAGGAGAGTATATTTATTATAAGATAAATTCGGGAGGAGAACAATTTCTTTTAATAATTAATTGATTTAAACAGACAATCAAGCCTATGAGATTTTCATCCTTTAATATCTTTATCTAACAATTCACAATATATTCATATAGATATCAATTAATATAAATAAATCAAATAATATAATTTACACAAGTAAGGCATGCTTTGAGTCCTAAACTACCCGGACTTTAGCATTAATAGTAGCTACGCACGGACTCTCGTCACCTCGTGCGTACGTAGCCCCCCACAATTAGCAACAATTATTTAATTTTAATCACCTATGAGGTAATTTTCCCCTCACAAGATTAGACAAGAGACTTACCTCGTCTTGCTCCAATTTAATCCACTATAAGGCCTTTTCCACGATTATCCAACTCCGTCTGGCTCGAATCTAGCCAAAATAATTCGATACCATCACTAAATATTATAGGAATCAATTCTATAAGAAAATACTACATTTTTAAGAAAAGATCCCGAAATTAATTAAAAATTTGCCCGCGGGGCCCATATCTCAGAATCCAGCGAAAGTTATGAAATTTGACAACCCATTCAATTACGAGTCCAACCATACCAGTTTCACTCAAATCCGACTCCGTATCTATACCAAAATCTCAAAATTTTGTTTCTATGAGATTTCTAAACTTTTCCAAATTTCCAATCTCAAAACACTAATTATCAAAAATCGCCTCTGCTCAAGCTCCAATTTGTTAAAAATGGCGAATGGGACGAATGCCCTCTTTTTATAAAACTGCCCAGCAGCCTTCGGAACTGGGCCTCGATCGCGGCTTCGATCATAGGCTCGAGCCTGGACCTCGGTCATGGCCTCAATTAGGGCATCGAGGTTGGGCCTTCGATCAGGACATCGAGGTTGGGCCTTCGATCAGGGCATCGAGCATGGGTCTCGATCCGAGCCCTCGAGCCTTACCTTCGATCATGTCCTCGAGCTGGACCTTCGATCGTGGCTTCGATCTCAAGCTCGAGCCTGAGCCTTGTCAACCCTGGGCTCGATACCTGGGCTCGATATCAACTCAGAATATCCAACAGAAGAGGAAACATTGTAGCAGCTTTTAAGTCCAATTTTTGATCTGTTAACCATCTGAAACTCACCCGAGGCCCTTGGGACCTCAACCAAATATACCAACAAGTCCTAAAACATCATACGAACTTAGTCAAACCTCTAAATCACATCAAACAACGCTAAAACCATGAATCATACCCCAATTCAAGCTTAATGAAACTAAGAGTTTTCAACTTCTACATTCGATGTCGGAACCTATCAAATCAACTCCGATTGACCTCAAATTTTACACACAAGTCATAAATGACATAACAGAGCTATAAAAATTTTTGGAACTGGATTCTGACTCCGGTATCAAAAAGTCAACTCATCGGTCAAACTTCCAAACTTAAATTCTTGTTTTTAGCCATTTCAAGCCTAATTTAACTACGGACTTCCAAATAAAATTCCGAACATGCTCCTAAGTCCAAAATCACCATACGGAGCTGTTGGAATCATCAAAATTCTATTCCGGGGTCGTTTTCACATAATTAGACATCCGATCACTATTCGAACTTAAACATTTTAAATGTTTCTTCAAAATTCCATATCTCGGGCTAGGGACCTCGGAATTTGATTCCGGGCATACGCCCAAGTCCCAAATCACGATACGGACTTACCGAAACTGTCAAAACACTGATCCGAGTCCGTTTGCTCAAAATGTTGACCAAAGTCAACTCAATTAAGTTTTAAAGCTCTAATCCACATTTTAAATCCATTTTTCACATAAAAACTTTCCATGAAATTTTACGGATTGCGCACGCAAGTCGAGGAATGATAAATAGTACTTTCGAGGTATTAGAATACATAATTAATTATTAAATTTAAAGATGACATTTTGGGTCATCACATTTTCCACCTCTTAAACAAACGTTCGTCCTCGAACGGGTTTAGAATTATACGTGAAGTGCTGAATAAGTTTGGATATCTGCTCCGCATGTTTTCCTCGACCTCCCAAGTCGCTTCCTCGACTAGTTGGCCCTTCCACTGGACTTTTACTGCAGAAACCCTCTTGGACCTCAACTGGAGAACCTGTTTATCAACAATGGCAATTGGCTCCTCTTCATAACCCAAGCTATTATCTAGCTGAACCGTGCTGAAGTCTAACACATGTGATATGTCGGCATGATACTTCCGGAGCATAGATACGTGAAAAACTGGATGAACTCCCGATAGGCTGGGAGGCAATGCAAGCTCATAAGCAACCTCCCCAACTCGTTTCAACACCTCAAATGAGCCTATAAACCTTGGGCTCAACTTGCCCTTCTTCCCGAATCTCATAATTCCCTTCATCGGCGAAACCTTCAAGAGAACACTTTCGCCTACCAAAAATGATAAATCACTTCTGATCTGCGTAACTCTTCTGCCTGGACTGTGCTGTACGAAGTCGCTCCCGAATCAACTTTACCTTTTCCAAGGCACCCCTTACCAAATCAGTACCGTATAACTTAGCCTCACCTGGCTCAAACCATCCGATAGGTGAATGACATCGCCGACCATATAAAGCCTCAAATGGAGCCATCTCGATGCTGGATTGGTAACTGTTATTATAAGCAAACTCGGCCAAAGGCAGGAAACGATCCCACTGACCTCCAAAGTCGATCACACATGCCCTGAGCATATCCTCCAAAATCTGAATTATCCGCTCTGACTGCCCGTCGGTCTGCGGATGAAAGGCTGTGCTGAGCTCTACACGGGTCCCCAACTCACTCTGTACTGCTCTCCAAAAATGTGAAGTAAACTGAGGGCCTCGATTCGAGGCCCTCGAACCCCGTCCAATCATACCAACCAGTTCCAAAACATAATGCGGACCTGCTCGAGGCCTCAAATCACATCAAACAATGCTAATACCACGAATCACACTCCAATTCAAAGTTTATGAACTTTAGAACTTCAAACTTCCTCATTCGATGCCGAAACCTATCAAATCACGCCCGATTGCCCTCGAATTTTGCACACAAGTCATATTTGACATTACAGACCTACTCCAACTTCCATAATCGGATTCCGATCATGATATCAAAAAGTTCACTTCGGTCAAACTTTTCAAAAATCTTTAAATTTCTAACTTCCGCTAAACGACTCCAAAATGACTTACGGACCTCCAAATCCACTTCCGGCGCGCTCCCAATACCGAAATCACCATACGGAGCTATTCTCAGACTCGGAATTCCAAATGGATATCGATAACATTGAAATGCACTTTAACCCAAATTTATGAAAATTCTTCCAAAATGCTAACTTCCACAATAGGTGCCGAAACGCTCTCGGGGCATCCAAAACTCGATCCGAACATACGCTCAAGTCCGAAATCATCATACGAACCTATTGGAACCTTCAAATCCTGATTCCGAGGCCGTTTACTCTAAAATCCAATCTTAGTCAACTCTTCCAACTTAAAGCTTTCGAAATAAAAATTTTCTTTCCAATTGAACTCCGAACTTCCCGAAATTCAATCCCGACCACGCGTACAAGTCATAATACCTGAAGTGAAGCTGCTCATGGCCTCAAACAGCCGAACGACGCGCTAGAGATCAAAATGACCAGTCGGGTCATTACAGATGCGGCCAAGTGCATCGCAGATGCGGAAACACTGACAGTGTTAAAAACAGAGGGGTTCCAAGATTTTTCTCATTTCTAGACATTTCAAGTACGGGCTGGGGCGATATTTGAGCAATAATTCACGGAAAAACTTAAGGTAAGTCACTTGTGATCATTGTTAGTCGATAATATTGAATTATCATCGATTATGATGACTAGGTTACGTGTTTTTGAGGTGAAATTCAAGGATTTGGGCCTAGGGATTTGAAAAATAAGATTTGGGGATTTGAAGGTCGAGTTGATGTCGGAATTTGGTAAACTTTGTATGGTTGGACTCGTGGTTGAATGGGCGTTCATATTTTATAACTTTTGTCGGGTTCCGAGACGTGGGCCCCGTGGGCAATTGTTTGAGTTAAATTTCAAATTCTCATTGGAAAATTTAGTATTTTCATATAGAATTGATTTCTATAATTCGTGTTGAGTATATTGAATTGTTTGTGACTAGATTCGAGGCATCCAGACACCAATTCGCGAGGCAAAGGTTTATTGGAATCTTGAGTTGGTTGCAAATCGAGGTAAGTATCGTGGTTAACCTTGACTTGAGGGAGTATGAATTATTTGTCTATTTGCTACGTGATTTAATGTGCGAGTACAACATATATGTGGGGTGACAAGTACTTATGCGTTGTGGTTGAGTCAAAGCATGAGGGTGAAATTTGCTTATTGTGAATAATCACCTATTTAATTAAGATATTCCTACTTAAGTTATTATTGTTTATTTGATCATTCTTCGTGAGATTATTGCTAGTTTAATTATTGTTGAATATTTTGGAAGGTGAGGTCGGTATTCTAGTATTGAATTGATTGATAAGTATATATCCACGCATTTAAATACTCTTCCGAATTTATATTATTATTTTCATGGTAAGGAAGAGTGTAAAAGCACGAAGGGTGATGCCGTTCCATATATATTATTTATATTATCCTTGTCATGGTGAGAAAGAGTGTAAAAATACGAAGGGTGATGCCGTGCCAGAAGAGAGTTAAAGCACGAAGGGTGGTACCGTGCCATTTTCATATTATCAGCTGCTCATTTTATTGTTGATGAATTAATAGGCTGCTACGCGACACTTCTTCTGCTGAAATTTCTATATCATTCCCCTTCCATGTTCCCTCCCAAACTTATAAATTGTTAATTATTGTGTTATTGTTGCTTCGTATTTGTATATATTTGTACAGGATGTTTACGTACGTGTCTTTTTATAGCCTCGTCACTAATTTGTCGAGGTTAGGCTCGACACTTACGGAGTATATGAGGTCGGTTGTACTCATATGACACTCTGCACTTCTTGTGCAAATTTTAGAGTTGGTCTTAGCGGCGTACCATAGACTTGCTCGGATTCAGCTACCCAGAAGAGACTTGAGGTATAACTGCACAACGTCCACAGTTCTGAAGTTTCCTTCTATATTATCTTAGCTGTGTATTATCTTTCAAACAACTTGAATTTTATTCAGACCTTTATTTGTATTATTCTAATAGCTCGTGCACTTGTGATACCAGATTCATGGATGTATTTTGATGATTCAGTAGTTATGGTCTTCCGCACTTTATTTCAGTAATTGACTTCCGTTTAATTTAATTTATTTAAAAATGGTTAAAATTATTGTAACGTTGGCTTACCTAGCAAGTGAAATGTTAGGCGCGATCACGATCCCGAAGGTGGGAATTTCGTGTCGTGACATTAAGGTGGTGTTTCTTTTAAAAACGAAATGAAAGAATTGTTTTCAGAAATCAAATCAATTGAATAAGCCGCATATATGAATTGAGTACGTTCTCATAAATTGAAAAACTATAGATGGGGAATTTAGAGATGAAAATTTTCATAATAAAAATCTAAGATTTAAAAAATGACATGTATATAGAAATTACACCCCCCCCCCCCGCAAAAAAATATGTTTTTGAACAAATATATTTTTGATAAATGATCTTTTTATTTCTTTTAAACCTCATCATTATTTGTATATTGACTGATATTTTATTTTTATGTGACAATTTCTTCCCCTATAAATTAGGTATAAGATTAATATTTCTCAATTTTTGGAACATACACTCTTATTTATAATTACTCTAATATAAATTTTAATATAATATTAATATGATTAATTTATTTTTATTAAAATAACCCATTAGATAGGATACACGCGAAAAGCGCATATCATTAGACTAGACTAGTCCTTTGCAAAGCTGGTAAAACATTAATAAAGGAGGGTAATCCACTGCTCACTCGAGCATCAACAGACAAAACCTGGGATTATCTTTCTTTTTTCTCCAATCTTTTCATTATGCATTGTTTAGCGAAATGTCGTTTACCTTTTTTACCCTGCAAAAATACAGTTCACACTGGATGAAATAGTAATTTAAATATTTCTCTAATATATAGGAATGAACATTTAATTATTTTTCTAATATCTGGGATATTGAAATCAACTATAATTCTAATTATTAAAATTTTTCATATTTGAATTATGTAGAGAATCTTTATATTTAGGATTCTAAAAGAAATTAAATTATATTTTATATCGATTTCATTATTTAAAGCCCATTAATATTAAAGTTGTAGTAAACTATAATATTTTTTTATCATTCAAAACTTAGAAATTAAGAACTCATATTTGTACTACCTTTTCCGTCAGAATAGCACTACTTTAAAGCTATTAAAAATAGGCACACATAAGCTATATATAACACACAAGTGTAATACTCATTATATTTAGCAAATCTAAAAGGAACATCAAATTATTAATAAAAATTAAAGAACAATAATTGTAATTTTTTTTTGTCAATTGAATTTTCTCTTGAAATTTTAAATGATATTAGCCAATTTATTTTTGGACAAGTTTGTCTAAGTATTTTTTTACATGTACGTAAAATGTATGACTCAATTTTAAAATTGAGTTTGAAATGTTTGCTTTAGTTTCTTACAACGTTTTGGGCTATTTTCCTTGTCTTTTATAATATGACATATTTTAGGTATTTAGATTCTTAATATATATTAGCATAGTAAAATCAGGGGTTTAAATTTTTATCATCCATTCACAATTTTATAATATTAATAAATAAATTGAAAAGAATAATTTAATAGAAAAAAGACTAATTTATCTCATTTCTAAAGATCAATAATCAGTTTACGTTTATGCAATATGAACCGCGGAATAGCTTAAAATTTGAGCGTGAGATGAAAGAGTTGTAATCCCCGATCTATCATTTTGAAAGTGCAAATGCTTTTATTTTGTACTAATGTAAAAAAATTTGTATTACTAAATTTAGTTTTTAATATCTAATGCCACTGAAGGGAAATTTGGAATATTACATAGATGTTATTAGATTTTATTATGTGAAATTTATTTCGTTATAAGAAATAAAAATAAAAGAGGTGGGCGCAATTCTCATACCGCAATACAAGTTTGTATTATAAAGAGAAGTTCGGAGTGAAGTTTTCGAAATTATCCCAAATTGTACTTATAGCTGATGAGTTAATATTACGTTTTAAATTAATGAAAAAAATATTTTCTTTAATGTTTAAAATAAATAATTAAATTGGTTAAGTAGCAAAAGAATGCAATTCAATTTTTTTCCAAAGTTATCATATAAGTAAAATGTAACAACCCGACCTGTTGTTTTGAACATTTACGCTTCTTTCAACTATTTAAAGTCTTGAATAGCTTCATATGATGTATTATGACATGTGTGAATCGTCGGTTTTGATGTTTCAGGTGTTTCGGGATTAGTTCGGAAGCATAAATTTCATGTTGAAAGCTTAAATAAAAAGGCTTGACCAGGAGTTGATGTTTTGATATCGGGGTCGGAATCCAGTCCTGAAAATTTTTATAGGCCTGTTATGTCATTTATGACTTGTGTGCAAAATTTGAAGTCAATTCGGGTCTATATCATAGCAAGGTATCAAATGAGGGAGGGTGGGGAAGTAAGAAATGGAAAAGAAAATAACTAAGAGCGTGCTAGGGTCCGTGCAACACGCGGATTATGGCACGCGAGCCCTCTCAGCTAGTTTGAGAAACCAATGATGTATAGGAATTTAGCGCTGGACCTGGCATGCTACCCCTACCTGAAGTCTTTTTAAGTCAATTCGGTGTTCATTTCCCCCATTTCTCTAGGCTGAACTTTGGGGTTTTCCTCCACTCTCTCAAGATCTATAACTCCTCACATCTTTAAGGTGAGTAATCTCTACTAATTTGGTATTTCATTCCATCAATTTCACCCTAAAACTAACTCAATCCACCATGAAATTCATAGATCTTCAAGAAATTTTTTCAAGAACTCAAAAGAGAATTTTGACAAGATTTCTTCCAAAAAGGTAGTCATACACCCTTAGACTTACATGTACGAAATTATTATGGGAAGATGAGTATGAATTAAGTATTGGAACTCATGGTATGGTGATTGGAAGCCATAAATTTCCAATTTTAAAATATAACCATGGTAGAGATTGAAAGGTGATTAATTGATGTAATGTTGTTGGTTGGGTGTGGATGAATGGTCACGCATGTGATGATTTGAAAGTTATTAATTGTTGGAAAATGGTGGTAGTTAGATGAACTAATTCCATGGTTAAGAGATGTAGAGATTTATGCACTCTAGGTGTTTGATAAAATGCCTAAATGACCAAAAATCTGAAAATTTATTTACTAATATTGGTCCAATTGAATTATGTTGATGTAGATTGAAGTTGTAAGAGTAGTGGGAGGTTTTAATATCACTAAAGAGCTGAATTAAGAAAGATCGATTTGTGGCGATCTTATTTTCTCGAGATTTTCAAGGAAATCATCGGGATTTGAGTCGTTCGGAGGTTGATACACGCAGAATGGAATTTTTAGAGCATTGTTTAGCTTGCTCGACATTGGATTCGGTTTGTTCGAGGTAAGTGACATCTCTAATCTTGGAGCTGAGGGTATGAACCCTGATT